>NC_030850.1:18318653-18473457 GCF_000208745.1 Theobroma cacao
ATTGTAACCATTATTGTACATTATAACTTAGTAAATTTTTGTATGTATGAATTTATTTTACTTACACATTACAAAAGATTTCTTACACGTGTTTCTATAAATATTATTTTATATAAAAATGCTATATTTTAATCAATATTTTGAATAGTGATATTTGTCTATAAATCCTTTTAAAAAAAAAATTTTCTTTGGATTTATTTGAGCCGAAAACGACCGGTAATTGTTTTTAATGGAATGTTTAACAACGATTGCTCATAGGAAAGGAAAGAAATTGATATGTAAGCCTTGCGGGGTTCCGGTTGGCATTTCGGGTAATGAGTGTCAATTGGGACGTCGCAGCGGTTGTCATGGGCCCGAGGGAGGTTCCAGGTCGTGACAAATATGATGATGAAGAAGGGGATGATGAAGAAACAACTCTATTAACTATAAGGTTTAATAGAGTTTTAAGAAGCAAACAAGGAAGAAAAGTTATTAAACCTCTTCAAAGAGATGAATAGAGAAGAAATTTGAGAAAAGACATTTCAAAAAATGATCATGGAAAAGACCATATCATTCACTATGAATGCAAAAGACCTGGTCACACCAGATACAAATGTCCATAACTCAAGAAGAACCATCAAAGAAACTTCAAGAAGAAAGTAATGGTTGCTGTGTGGGGTGTTAATGATGAATCCCAACATGAGGAGGAAGAGGAAACTACAACCTTATGCTTCATGGGAGTTGAAAACTCAAAAGTATGTTCCTTAAATATTGCCTCCTGTTCATATGATTATAATGATGATGCATATACATTTGATGAGCTTTAAGATGCATTTGTTGAGTTGGCATTTGAATTTGAGCACATGACTTCGAAATACAAAAAGGTCATTTCTTGGCTTAACGTAGAGTTGCATGAATAAAATTAAATCTGAGTTGGAAAAAAAGGTAAATAGTTTAACGAATGAAGTGAATGCCTTAAAAAAGAAAAATGAGCAATTAAATGAATCATTCTCTAAATGGAATATGAGCTCACAATGGCTAAATGAAATGTTTGGAACTTAAAAAGCTTTTTTTGACAAAAAGGCTTAAGATATGATAAGACACTAAGAGAGAAAAACATAGAAACCTTCTTTGAAAAGAAAATGAAAAACACGATGCATCAAATTGATGTATTTACTGTCATAAGATGGGTCATTTGATATATTTTTGTCCTCATAGAAAGACACCCTCTAAAGAAAAAACTACTAAAAAGTTGTGGGTTCCAAAAGGAACCAAACTTCTTAGGGAAAATTTGTTGAAGTTTATAAGGTTCTTGGAAAAACGAAACTTGGAAAGACTAGCATTCATGGACCCAAGAAAGCCTAGGTACCAAAATCCAAAGGTTGAGTTTTCTTGTGAAGGTGTGAAACTACTAGCTAAAAGAAAAATCAAGGCAAGTATGAACAAGAATGCATAGATTGAGCTTACAGCAAAATCAGGTGATATCTATTCCATAAAGAAATTTCTTATGAAAGATGAATTTTTGATTGTTTGAATACTTTCTAGTTGATTGTTTATTGTTGCTTGAATTTCATAGATCATAACTTAAATTTAGTTGATAATTGTTCTTGAAATGCATTCTAGATAAGAATTAATTCTTTGAATCTATAATTTGAATGTTTGATATTTTAATGATTTTGTTTGTATAAAAGTTACCTCACTGAGATTTGCAATTCATTTAATACACATGCATCATTAATAACCAACAGCAACGTGTACTGAACTTAATTCTTCTTAAAAGATTTCTCGTATTTGATTTGGATTAAAAATCATTGTTTTACAAGATTACCAAGGTCAAGAATCGACTTCTCATTTTTAAAGAATCAATTTTTCCAATATATAATGTTTTCAATACACTTCAGGAGTTCAAAGAATCAACCCTTTAAATTTCAAGAATCGGTTCTTAAAAAAAAATTGCAAAAGACTTGAAAAACTAAGGCACAAAGAATAGATCCTTGTCACATAAAAACTGACTATTGTGCTTTTAAGGTCAGAAAAGTACTTGAGTTTTTAAAATCATGTTTTTCGTCTTTAAATTCCTCAAAAGTTAAGACTCTCTAAAGAAATTTTCCTTCTTCAAAAGTAAACATATAAGAGTCAAAGGATTGAAACTTTTTAAAAAAGTTCTTCACTTTTAAATCATTTTAACTTCTAATTAACCCAGTTACAAATACAAGGCTTCTAAAGAAAATCTATTCAATACTCGAATCAAATAACTCATTTTCTCAAAACCCTTGACCCCTAATACCAAACCTTCACAGCAAAGTTAGTGTTATGAGAAAATGGCTTCAAAAAAATCAAGAGAAGAAAAGGGTAATGCTTTAACAACCTTTACTAAGAAATAGAGAAAACAAAGAGTCGATGATCTTGATGTCCATTTCTCAACATCAAATAAGAGAAAGATATTTCATGAGCGTTACGCTTCAAGAAAGGTATTTCATGGAAGAGTTATTGATCTAGATTAGCTAGAAAATGAATTCACATTTTCATATACTGAGAATCTAAGAGAAATGGTATGGTATAACTATTTGAACCTAAGAAGGGGGCATATGAAGACTTTGTGAGAATATTTTACTCATATGGGACAAGTAGTTATGAAGGTGAAGATGATGAAAACTGTTGCTTGCTAAATTACCAATATATTTGCTTTAGAGATTTCATAATTTTGTAAGGAAATCACGCAAGTGCACATGGTCATCGACAAGCAATACAATGATAAGAAAGGTTTTCCATCCCCCAAGGAGTACCAAAATTGAAACAAGTTAATTTTATCCAAGTACCTAAAATTCTAAAAACAATTAAAAATAAAACTAAGTGATTACTAAACTAGCAATTGTAAATCAAAGTTGATGTAAAAGCAGTGGTGTAAAACCTGGGATTATGGGTTCAATTAGTATTTCATTTGGATGCATAATTGGCTAATCACTCACTTCAATGGAAAATTGATGCTAGTCTAGAATCTACAAGCATGTACAATTCTCCGTCGAGATATTGTACAATGGCCTAACTTAATTAAATCTCTTTATGTCTATAGTAATTTAACTAAGCTATGTTCCTAAGGCATAAGTTCTAACAATTGACTATATAAGGCAAATAGGTGTATATTTATCTTACTTGCAAATCACCCACTCAATTCTCAAGTGTATGAACATATATTACCCAAATCAAGGTATTGTTAGACTAACTTTCTCAAGTATCATCTAAAAACCCACATTCATTTCATCGATGATGAAGCAATAAAATGGCAAATAAATTCATATTTGAATAAACATCAATAATTCCATAAAAAGTTTGTAATAGCCAAGTACAATATCGAAACTACATACTAATACCAGAAATAGAAGTCTAGCTCAACATATCCATAGGAACATTCAACATCTAAGAAAAATAAAGCACTTTTACAAAGAAAGATAGCAAGAGAAAATCAAATCTAGTGAGAGAAAGTATTTGGTGTAGCTTTTGCAGCTCAATCTTCAAAGATTTTATCCTCTTTCCTCATTTTTTTTAAAGTTTTTTTTTCCCAAAATCGGAGTCTACTCTAGCCCTTTTTTTCAAAGTCAAAAGGCTATTTTTAAACCCTTAAAAATGACTTTATGATGTAAAAGACTGAATGGTACAAAATTTACAACATATTTGACGGTGGGACCCTTTCTGGTTGTGTTAAGGCTTGGCTGAACAGGGGCAACATTGCAGTGTTGTGTAACACCTTCAATTTTTAATCTAAATAAAGTTAATTGAGATTGAGTTATGAAGTATATGGTACTTTAAGGACTTTGGTGATATGATATGTATGCCAAGTCTTTAAAGGTGTATATATAGACACTTAGGCAAACTTTAGGGGAAAAATATGAGATGAATCCTATGATTTGGAGTTTTGATTTGTATTTGATGTGATAATTAAGGATGTGTACGATTGAAATTGAGTTATATGAATAATTTGAGATGATTTGGTTGAAATGAAGTGAATTAGAAGCCTTAGGAATGAATCTAGAAGCTTGAAGAAGTGGAGATGTGCATTCTAGGCATGATCTATTGATAGATGTTCTACATTTGTTGATAAATACAAAAATAGAAGGCTTTGGAAAGCAAGATGGATGAACATCTATAGATAGATTGCCTCATCTATCGATAAATGACTACTCGAGAACTTTGTAAAGTAAAGAAGCTTGGAAACTATTTGATATATTAGTTAATATATCGATAGATGGCCAAACTAGAAGGAATGAAAATAGGGCTAAGGCACAATCTATCGATAAATTCAAGGAATCTATTGATAAATGAAGGTTAACAGCAACATAATTTAATGGCATCTATTGATAGATCAATTTGGAAACGTAAAAATAAAAAAGGGTTTTCAGGCCATTTGAGTTCTTTTCATCCAAAACTCTCTTTCTCTTTCTAGAACCAGAAACCTTAACCTCCCAAACTGATCTTTGGAGCCATTTGGAGTGGATTGGAGCTTGAGAAATGCTTTCAGAGGTAAGATTGGCCATTTTTACCTATTGATTTTCAGTTTAATTAGTTAATAACTTAGATGTGATTTAATCCAACTTTGGAGAAATTTTCTCCCTTGAGTTTGCTAGGGATTTGAAACTAGGAATTGAGCAGTCTAGCTTTCAAGGTAAAGACTTAGCTCTTTTGTTGAAGGATTGAGCTTATATATTGAAGTTGGTTATTTTTGAAACGATAGCGTTTTTTGAATGCCAAGATTTAATTAATGTTTTGATTTGCTGATGTGTTTGAAAGGGAAATAGAGTTAAATCAACTCGTTGGTGAGTTGAAGGATGATTGGAGGTTGAGGATCGAAGCTTTGTTGAGAGTACCTCCAATTTGTCACTATGAGTGGGTTTAATTAAAAATGCATGTGATGCTTGAGACTTTGATAAAGGCGCTGCCATGGTATTAGAATAGAATGTGTGTGTGTATATATATGGTTGCCTAGGTCTAAGTGCTTGGGCTAAAAAACCAAAATATGGATTGAGTCTTTAGGTGTTGTGATGAGAGCCACATGGGTGGCCTATATTGTGTGAGCTTAGATTGGGAAGCATAGAGGTATTGATGAACCCCTAGGAGTAAATCATCTTAGGCGAATAAGATGTTAAGAGGATTTGATCAATTGATGCCTTGGAGACATAGAAGCACTTAAAAACTGAAATGAGTTATAGATGATTGGAGCTTGATAAACATGATTTGTGATATACTATCGATGTGTGAAACGATAAAGGCATGATGACCTCATTGTGGATTTGTATTTTCGTCCGAGGGATGAATTTCAAACATTGATATGATTTGTGGTTGAGTGGAGTTTTGTTCCTCTGTGACTATTTGTGTGCCTGCAAGGATGGTGGTATTAGTCCCATCTATAGTGGTTTGATTCCACTCGTCTGAGATTACTCTAGGTGATGCCAATCGTTGAAAGATTACCTCGATTAATGACTTATATTCTCCACTTGTTGCTTTGACATGTCCGTGATTTGTTCTTTGCCAATGGCTTTGCTTTGTGCATGATTTGATTCTCCATCGATTGGCCACTGAGCTTGATTTGACTATGTCTAGGGGAGGACCACTTGTTGATTTGATATGCTTATGATGTGAGATAGTCATGGAGAAGCTTCGATAAATATGATATGAACATGATGTGATACTCTATGGATTAGAATGTGCTGTGGAGAATGATTTGAATAGCCTTGATTGGCTTCAAAAGAAAGACTAATGATGAGTGTGATGATCTTTGGAGACATTGAGGATGATGATATGCCCTCACATTGGAGACTTTAAGGATAATGATATGCCTTATATTTAGAGATGCTTGCTAAACCATTAGATGCATGGATGGTGCATATATTTTATATATGTTTTTAATATTTATGATCTTGTTTGTCTACACCACTCATTGAGTATTTAAGTACTCACCCATTTGTATACCATGTGTAGATAAATAGGCCATAGAGTTATGGGGTAAAGGTCGTTTAGCAACAGACCTATCTTGGCATTTGGTAGGTCTCCACCCGCTGTATCAATTATGAGCTTTTGCTCCGTACTTAATTTGTCGTGTATATAGGCACATTGTGTCATATGAACTTGTGTGAGTGTTGTTACGTACAAACCAACCTTGGATGGCCAATGTATGACCATATAGATATTTGTGTGGATGATGAGTGAGGGATAATGTTCATATTATGAATATTTGATAATTAAATCCCTTGGCATTTATGTTGAATGATTTTGGACTCTAAGGCTCGCTCAGGTCTAATGGGCTTACTTGTTAGACTCGTGCATCAGTCACGGACCTTCGAGTTGGGTTGTGACAAAGTTTGTATAAGAGCGCCTAGGTCAGAGAGTCCTAGGTACATTTGTATCTATCAATCGAGTGTCAGGATTAGCGTAAAGTCTTGTTCATGGTTAATGACTGCAACACGAGTTATGAGCAGAAGGTTGCACGAACTCCCAAGTTTTAGTAACCTTACCCTTTGGATTTTGCAATTATGATTTTCAATGTGGTTTTGCTTTGTCCTGGTACAGGATGCCGCTTAAGATGAGAGTTGCCTCAAAGGCCACGAGAGAGCAAGATGCCCCGAATGGGCCTATGAAACCACCACGAGTGTCCACATCAAAGAGCCTTGGTAAAAGTAAAGCAACCAGATGCACTTGAAATACGGAACCAAGTTATATGTACACCAATGGATGAGAATGTGGGAATCAAGGATGATTGCCCTATAGGAAGAGGTGTCACCCTAGAGGATTTGGCACTAAGGCTACAAAGTTTGGGTCATGAATTTGCTAATTTTCGCAATAGAAGTGAGGCACCATCTGAGAAATAAGTTGATTTTAGTTCGCAAGATCTAAACTATGTATCTCAGTTTGAACACCAAGGAGGGGCTGTTGAGGTCACTTTGGTGGATTTCATTAAACTAAAGCCCCCATCATTTACTGGTTTAGATGTAGAGGAAAATCCATAGAGATTTCTAGAAGATATGGAATTTATCTATCCAGCTTTGGGATACTCCACACATCAATTAATGGAATTGGTGGGTTTTAGACTAAAAGATATGGCAAGAATATGGTGTATTGTACTTAAAAGAAGTAGACCATTAGGGTCATCTCCAATAACATGGGAGGAATTTGTCCAAGCTTTTCTAGATTGTTTCTTGCTTGAGAGCATGAGAGATGCTAAGACATAGGAGTTTGAGACTTTAAGATAGACTTTATACATGACGGTGATAGAGTATGATATTCGTTTCACCTAACTCTCAAGTTATGCTCCTGACTTGGTCCTAATTGAATTGAAAAGGATCAAGAGGCTTATTTGAGGACTAATTGGGCTGCTCTTTAGAGTTTTGGCTACTCGAAGGTTTGCCTTCTATGCAACATTGGTAGATGCGGTTAGGATGATTGAAATCGAGAGATTGAAATCCTGAATGGAAGGAGGTAGAGGTCGAGGAGCTTGAACACAAGGCCATTATGACCGAAGAGATTCTAGCACGACTAGGAGTCCCACATTTATACATCATTAGAGTCATGAAGGAACTACTTCTATGTGCTGGCCACCAAGAAACAATGATTTGTTTAGCCCACCATCTAGACAAGAATAGTCTCAGAGCATATAATTTGCACTCCAATTAGAGGGGTTTTTTATGTACTTATTGTGGTAAGGCACATGGAAGACTATGCCATAGGGCAATGGGACTGTGTTTTGAATGTGGCCAATTTGGGCATTTGATGAGAGATTGCCCAATGCAGAGGTACATAGTAAAAGGTGACCATAACTATGTTAGACAATGGCAACTACTCCATGTAGAATGGCACAAATTTGAGGAATGTTAAAGATGATAAAGGCAAGGGAATACCTTTCTCATCTTAGAGCAGATCGGCACAGTTGGGTAATGAAAGTGAAGGTCAAGCACTGTATTTTTGTAACACCATAAGATGCTCAAACTTTCAACTTAGTAGTCACAGATACACTTCATATTTGTGGCACCGAAGCTTTAGTTTTGTTTGATCCTAGATCAACACATTCCTTCGTGCCCTTGCACTTTGTGCCTAAATTAGATTAGTATTGTAGTAACTTGGAGGAATCCCTAATTGTGACTACTCTATTGGAGGAGATTTTTATGGCTGAATGTGTAAATAAATCTTGTGTGGTCCACATAAGGGACAAGGATATGTCAGCAAACTTGGTGTTGTTGCTAACTTTGGATTTTAATGTGATTTTAGGCATGGACTGGTTGACATCCTATTTTACTAAGGTACATTGCTATCGTAAGCTTGTGAGGTTTAAGTTTCTTGAGGAATCCTCATTTGTGTGGGCATGATAGCTTAGTGTTTATGGGAGTTGTATCAAATGTAGCCTTTAGACTGATTCTAAGGCCATAAGGGCAAGGGTACTTGGCGATGACAAGAGATATTTCAATGGAAAAAGAGAGTGGATTTTGTATTGGTAGTGGGCGAGTATCCAGATGTAGTTCCAGAGGAATTGCTTGGATTGCCTCCCAAGAAGGAAATTGAATTTCTTATTGACTAGATTCCTAGTACGTAGCCAATTTCGATACCTCCTTATTGAATGGCGGTAGCTAAGTTAAGAGAGCTTAAGGAACGACTAGAGGACTTATTGAATAAGGGTTTTATTTGTCCCAGTGTTTCACCTTGGGGAACTCTAGTGCTATTCGTGAAGAAAATGGATAGTAGCCTATAGTTATGAATCGATTATTGGCTATTGAATAAAGAGACAGTAAAGAATAAATATCCATTCCCAAGGATCGATGACTTATTCAATCAGTTGTAGCGTGTTGTGTGCTTCTTTAAGATTGATTTACGCTCGGAGTATCATCGATTGAGAATAAGAGAATGTGATGTACCCAAGACAGTGTTTCGCACATGTTATGGACATTATGAATTTTTAGTGATGTTGTTTGGACTCACTAAAGCACTTGCAGCATTTATGGATTTAATGAACCAGGTCTTTTAGGCGTATTTGGATAAATTTGTTGTAACATTTATGAACTTTATTTTGGTGTATTCTACGAGCTTGGAGGAACATGCACAACATTCAAGAATTGTAATTCAAACCTTGAGAGAGCATAGGTTATATGTTAAATTTTTGAAGTGTGAGTTTTAGCTTGATAAAGTCAGTTTCTTATGACATGTGGTGTCTGAACAAGGGGTGAAAATGGATCTTAGCAAGGTGAAAGTTGTGGAGAATTGGCTGAGGTCAATGTTTGTGACAAAAGTTAGAAGGTTTCTAGGCTTAGCTAGATATTATAGAATATTTGTACAAGATTTTTCTAAGATTACATTCCCTTTGACAAGACTGACTCAAAAGGGAGTTAAGTTTGATTGGTCTGATACATGAGAGGCTCGTTTCCAAAAGCTTAAAGCTTGCCTTACTTCTGCACCTATGTTGAGCCTACCATATGGATTCAGAGGCTACACCGTGTATTGTGATGCATCACGAGTTGGATTGGGTTATGTGTTAATGTAACACGAGAAGGTCATAGCAAATGCCTCTCGACAATTAAAGCGGCATGAATAGAATTACCTTACTCACGATCTGGAGTTGGCAGCGATCGTATCTATCTTAAAAATTTGGGGACATTATTTGTGTGGAGAAACTTGCAAAATATATATGAATAACAAGAGTTTAAGTATATATTCAAGCAAAAGGACATGAATTTAAGGCAGTGTAGGTGGTTGGAGTTATTTAAAGATTATGGCTGCACCATACTTTACCATCCTAGCAAACCAAACATCATAACAGATGCTCTAAAGCTGGAAGTTGATATAGAGTTTGGCACATGTGATTGTGGAGAGACGATCTTTGGTGTAGAGTTTGTATGATCTGGGCAATATGAGAATACACTTGGAGATTAATCACTTGAACACCTTGTTGGTACATGTGAGAGTTCGACCCATGATATTAGATCAGATTAAGAATGACTAAGATCAGGATGAGTATATGATAAAAATATTTAGAGATATAAGCGAAGATAGAGCTCTAGACTTTGTGTATAGCACAAATAGATTAATGAGATTTTGGAAGAGATGTATGTGGTAGCCTATGCGATACACCCTGGAGCCACCAAGATGTATTATGATTTGAAGTCTGGGTATTGGTGGCCAAGATTAAAGAGAGATGTGGCTGAGTATGTCTTTAAGTGTTTGATTTGCCAACAAGTGAAAGTTGAGCATCAGGGACCATCGGGACTACTGTAACCATTATCGATACTTGAATGAAAGTGGGAACATGTAGCCATGGACTTTGTAATAGGTTTACCACAAGCTAAAGGTGGCTATGATGCCATTTGGGTGATAATTGATCGACTAACTAAGTCAGCTCATTTCTTGCCAGTCAAGACTAGATATGAAGCTAGTCGATATGCCCAATCTATATAAATGAGGTTGTAAGACTACATTAGATTCTAGTAATGATCGTGTCTGATAGAGGATCGCAATTTACAAGTCAATTTTAGAGGAAATTGCAAGACTTGAGGCACAAGATTGGATTTTAGTATGGCCTTCCACCCACAGATTGATGGCCAATCCGAGCACATTATTTAGATGCTTGAAGATATGTTAAGAGCGATTGTGCTCAACTTTTAAGTCTCATAGAATCATTATTTGCCTTTGCTTGAGTTTACATATAATAACAGCTACCAAGCCACGATTGGTATGGCTCCTTGTGAGGCTTTATATGGGCAAAGATGTAGATTACCTTTTGGTTGGTTTGAAGGTGGGGAATAAAAGCATTTGGGGCCAGAGATGGTCTAAGAAGTTGAGAGAGGTGTACAAGTAATTTGAGAAAAGATGTTCATAGCTTGAAGTTGCGAAAAATCTTATGCTCATAATAGATGAAAACCTTTAGAGTTTGAAGTTGGTGACTATGTGTTTTTTAAAGTTTCGCTTACCAAGGGAATGAGAAGATTTGGGAAGAAAGGGAAATTGAGCCTTAGATACATTGGACCCTTCAAGGTACTAAGGCATGTGGGCGCATTTACTTATCATTTGGCATTACCACCTAACTTGTCCGATGTTCATTTGGATTTTCATGTGTCCATTCTTAGGAAGTATGTTCCCAATCCTCCACATGTGATATAATATGAGGAAGTCCAGTTGCATGATGGACTTCGTTATGTGGAGTAGCCCGTAGCTATATTGGATCGGCAAATAAGATGACTTCACTCCAAAAACATTACTATGGTAAAAGTATTGTGGCATAGCCATGCAGTTGAAGAAGCAACATGGGAGCTTGAAGAGGAAATGAGAGGAAAATATCCATTTTTTGAGGTTTTATATATTTGTTTTGAACATGGTGTATGATTTGAAATTTAGAGACGAATTTTTACAAAGAGGGGAGAATGTAACACACTCAATTTTTTATGTAAATAAAGTTAATTGAGAATGAATTATGGAATATATGGTATTTTGAGGACTTTGGTGATATGTTATGTATGCCAAGTGTTTAAGGGTGTATATATAGACACTTAGGCAAGTTTTGGAGGAAAAATATGATATGAGTCCTATGATTTGGAGTTTTGATTTGTATTTGATTTGATAATTGAGGATGTGCATGTATGAAATTGAGTTATATGAATAATTTGAGATGTTTTGGTTGAAGGGAAGTGAATTAGAAGCCTTAGGAATGAATTTGGAGGCTTGAAAAAGTGGAGATGTGCTTTTTGGTTATGATCTGTCGATAGATACAAAGATAAAAGGCTTGCGAAACCAAGATGGATGAACATCTATTAATAGATTGCCTCATCTATCGATAGATTAGGCTCGAGAACTTTGTAAAGTAAAAAGGCCTAGAAACTATCGATAGATTCATGAATCTATCGATAAATGGCCAAACCAGAAAGAATAGAAACAGGGCTTGAGCACAATCTATTGATAGATTCGAGGAATTTATCAATAGATAAAGGCCAGCAGCAACATAATTTAGTGGCATCTATCGATAGATCAGTTTGGAAATGCAAAAATAAAAAGGAATTTTTGGGCCATTTGAGTTATTTTCAGCCAAACTCTCTTTCTCTCTCTAAAACCCAAAACCCTAACCTCCTGAATCCATTTTTGGAGCCATTTGTATTGGATTGGAGCTTACAAAACGCTTCTGGAGGTAAGATTGGGCATTTTTACCGATTGATTTTCAGTTTAATCGATTAATAACTTAGATTCAATTTGGTCCAGCTTTGGAGAATCTTTCTCCTTGGAGTTTGTTGGGGATTTGGAAGTAGGAATTGAGCAGTCCAACTTCTAAAGTAAGGATTTAGCTCATATGTTGAATGATTGAGCTTATATATTGAAGTTAGTTATTTTTTGAAAAGCTGGCATTTTTCAAAAGCCAAGCTTTAATTAATATTTTGATGTTTTGATGTGTTTGACAAGGAAATAGAGTTAAATCAACTGGTTGGTGAGCTGAAGGATGCTTGGAGGTTGAGGATCGCAGTTTGGTTGGGAGTACCTTTAATTTGTCATTGTGAGTGGGTTTAATTAAAAATGCATGTGATGCATGATGCCTTGATAAAGTTGCTGCCATGGTATTATAATAGAATGTGTGCATGTGTACATGTATATGTATACACACACACACACACACACACACATATATATATATATTTATATGGTTGTCTAGATGTAAGTTCCAACGCTAGAGAACCAAGATATGGGCTGAATGTTTGGGTGCTGTGATGCGAGCCACATGGGTGGCCAATGTTGTGTGAGCTTAGATTAGGAGGTATAGAGGTATTGATGAACACCTAGGAGTAGATCACCCTAGGCAAATGAGGTGTTAAGAGGATTTGATCAAATGATGCCTTGGAGACATAAAGGCATTTAGAATCTTAAACGAGTTATAGACAACTGAAGCTCGATAAACATGATTTGTGATACACTGTGGATGTGTGAAATGATCAAGGCATGATGGCCTCATTGTGGATTTGTATCTTTGTTTGAGGGACGAGTTCTAGACATTGATTTCATTGATGGTTGAGTGGAGTTTCGTCCCCTTATGACTATCTATGTGCCTGCAGGGATGGTGGAATTAGTCCCACTTGTGATTCCCACCTGTAGTGGTTTGATGCCATTCATTTGAGATTACTCTAGGTGATGTTGACCACCAGGAGATTACCTAAGTTTATGACTTTGATTCTCTACTCGTTGCTTTGGCACGTGCGTGATTCATTCTCCTCTAGTGGCTTTGCCTTGAGTGTGAATTTGAGCCTGCATCAATTGGCTATCGAGTATGATTTGACTATGTCCAGAGGAGGACAACTCGTTGATTTGATTTGCATATGACGTGAGATAGCTATAGAGAGGCTTAGATAATTATGATATGAATATAATGTGATACTCTGACGACTAGAGTGCTTGGTGGAGAATGATTTGAAAAACTTTGATTGGCTTCGAAAGAAAGACTAATGATGAGTGTGATGATCTTTAGAGACAATGAGGATGATAATATGCCCTCACATTAGAAACTTTAAGGATAATGATATGCCGTATATTTGGAGATGCTTGCTCGAACATCTAGATGCACGAATGATGCATGTTATTTATATACTTGTTTAATATATATGATTTTGTTTATCAGCACCACTCACTGAGTATTTGAGTACTCACCTACTTGTATAGCCTGTGCAAATAAATAGGCCACAAAGTTGTGTGGTCAAGGCTGTTCAATGACATACCCATTTTAGCATTCGGTAGTTCTTCACCCACTGTGTCACTTCATTGCATCAGTTACAAGTTTTTGCTTCGTACTTAATTTTTTGGTATGTGGGCATGTTATGCCATATGAACTTGTGTAAAGGTTGTTATGTACAAACCCATCTTGGATGGCCAATGTAGGGCCTTATGGATATTTGTTTGGATTATGAGCCAGGGATAATGCATCATATTATGAAAATTCGATCATTAAATCTCTTGGAATTTACGTTGTATGATTTTGGACTTTGAGACTTACTCAGGTCTAGTGGGCTTGCCTGTTGGACTCATGCACCAGTCACGGACCCCCAGGTTGGGTAGTGACATGCTGGCCCTCGGAGGTTACAACGCTACTTTGTCTGCATAGCTACTATGCAGTTTGCATCAGTCCCTCAAATTTTGACACCCATTTAACCATGATGTGATCAGAACTGGGTGAAGTGCTAAAAATTAAAGTTGTAGCCCATCCTTTTAAATTTCAAATGGTCTAAAATCTAATCAATCGAACTTTTGTAGCTTGAGTTTAGCTCGAATTACTGCAGTATGGTTAGAGATCTTTTTAAGCATCTATGCATGGTTCTTTGCCATTTAAACCACACATGCTTGCACACGTTCAATAACAAATGACTAAATCAATAAAGGATAAAAATAAGCCTTTCATACTGAAAATGAGCTAACAAAACTCAATTAAAAATATTTAAACATGCTTTATGCTAATTAATAAAAAGATGTAAAAACTACATAAAAATGACTAAAAAACAAGAGGAATTCATTCTTTTTATGCTCAACAAAGTGTAAGATAACTCTATAAAATAGAGTTATCACACCCCCAAACTTAGCATTTTGCTAGTCCTTGAGAAAAACTTAAAACGAAGAAAGAAACATGAACATAAAAAATATTGAACTATAAACCGGTTGCACCAATCCAAAGATCACTTTTAGTTCCTCATAAGTCATCTTCTTTCCTCGACATCCTAAGCAAAGTATAAATATTATTCAAGTTCACATTTCACTAAATTGCAAGCTCATTTTCAAATGGAATCCCATGTTTGTGTGTAGTTTCATGTAATGAAATTCATGTCATTTTACAAGTTTACGTTAATGCAACAATTTAAATTGGTCAAGAGTTTCATATGTTTTCTCTTTAGCTCTCCCTCCAATAATGTAGGTTAACACTTACTCAAGGATCTTGAGGACTTTATCAAGCTTGTAACATGTGGCTAGGGTCAAGGTAGCATTTAGGAAAATATGTAGCTCAAATCACCCTAAGTACATAATCATTGTAAGAACTATAATGATATTTATTTCTTATTCCTCCCAATCACCTTTTTCTTTCTTCAACCTTCTCATTCATGAAACACTTTATCCTTTTTTATTTTCATCGTTTTCTTTTTTTTTAATACACAATATAATACCCCCAAACTTAATTTCCTTTTATGTTAGGTAGTGGGGTGAATCCTACATGACTTTATGACTATTTCTCCACTTGCACCTTTTATACTTTTTTCCAAATTTCTACCTCATTACACTCCCTAAAATGATTTATGTGCCTAGGAGTGATGGGTGTTTAAGTGGAAATTTATTTTATGTTTGAGGCTTATTTACTATGTGCTTAATCAAAGAAAAGGAGAAAATTTAGGTTAAAAAAAAGGGTGACTAAGGATAATTGTATAGAAAGGTAGGCTCGAAAAGCTCAAACAATTTAAAGATGGCCTAAGTCATTTTCCTAATTAGGTGTAACCTAGGATTTCGCCTTGAAAAAATCTCAAACAAATTCTAGAACTCAAGACTTTATTAAAAAATTTACACTTACATAAACATTCTCAAAAAGCAAGAAACAAGTGCTCAATATGGTGAAAATTGACATTCTACAATGATGCTCAACAATAAATTTCAACATAATACTCAAACAGTATTTACATTTACTCGAAGAACAAGATGACAAGACAACTATTTTTCTTCATTGGTAAATCAAAGCAATTGGTGCAACTAATCATTATAGGCAACATTTTCAAAGAAAACAAACTAGTTAAACTTTAAAACTAAGCAACTTACTCAAATTGAAACTAATAACATGGAATGGAAAAATAAAAAGCAAAGTTTAAAATTTTAAACTTCCCCCCAAACTTAAAGCTAACATTGTCCTTAATGATACTAAAAGTTAAGGAAAGAAAACTCCCCAGGTCTCTCTCGTCCTTCTCCTCCTCATCATTATCCTCATCAGTATTTGGATTCTTCGGCATTGATGGAAAATTGGTGATATCCATCCCCATGTGAACTACGTAAACGCGAAGCATCTGCTTTACTGATCTTGTACACTATGCCTGGTATGTTATGCAACGTTCTAGACTCCCTAGTCTTTATGGTATGGTGAGATTTATAGTTTTTGGGGGAGGTCTTGGTGTGAAGGATGAACTCTCACTAGCAACAAAGTGATCTTGAGCTTTGAATCTCTGAATAATACTCGGGTCTAATAATCCTTTCAGATGCAATAGTTCTTCATCACTAGACCAATGCACTTTTGCTTGCTTACACAAAGCCATGATTAGGGATGGATACCACAGGCCCTCCCTAGCTGAAGTAACAGTGTAAATGATGTTATCAAAAATTAATTGACCTAAATTAGTGGACTTACTTGTGATGATGGCATAAAGCAAACTACTCTATCCTTGGTTACGTCTTTCAAATGCTTTACCGGAAGCATCTTGGCTACAAGGAGGTGATTCCAAACCTTAAAGTGTACATTCATTACGTTAGCTTTGAATGCAGCTGGTACCCATTTAGAGATTTTCCATGATATACCATGTTAGCAAAGCAAGTTCATTACCTCATCCAAATTCACATTACCATTCAAATATTGGGTATAGTCATCATTGTTAATCTCTAGTAAATTGTAAAGCTGGTTAATGGTGTGCCTATCAAAGCGCACTTGTTTATACCTATAAAATATAACACCATTCTCATGCTTTTAAGCATTAATGTAAAATTCATACGCCACTAACAGTACTGCTACTACAAGATGAGCACAAAAAGCTTCCTATTGTCGTTCTTCAATTCTTTTCTTAGCATCTCTAAAACAAATATAAAGAACACTAATGCCTTTATTTAGTCCCAATGTTTTTAGTAACAATGACTAAGTATGGCATTAAAATGCCTCAGTTGAAACAAATTACAAGTGGCCATCAAAGCAATTAATGCATAGGAGAGTAGCTAGAGTTCACGAGGTGAACGCCATTACAACATTAACAGCATATGGAGTAGCTCTAACTAAAAAATTTGATTCTTTTGGTATTAACTCAGTACAAAGTCGTTTGTAGTTTCTAAATATTGTGGAGATGGGCATGCTAGTGATCAACGTCTAGGCATTGCAGAAATAGTTCAGTTTGTGGGGAACAAACAACAGAAAAACCCTTACTCCAACACCTATAACCTTGAGAGGAGGAACCATCCAAACCTTTCTTGGGATAATATTCAGGGATCATCTTCAGCTTTAAGATCGAATATTCCTCCTGAATTTTAATAGCAAGAAAGAGCCCCTACCTTAGAAAAGAAACCATTTATGGAGGAATTGCTAATGTACTACATGGCCAAGATCGACTCCTTTATACATAGTCAAGTGGCCTCATTTAAGAACCTTGAAACCCAAGTTGGTCAACTCACCAATATAATAAACAACAAAGCCTGAAAGACCTTACCTAGTGATACTAAGGCAAATTTGAGGAAAAAAGGTAAGGAACATGTCAGTAATTACCTTGAGAAGTAGTAAGGAAGTTGAAAGCAACCGAAAGCAAGCTGAATAGAGAGGTAAGACAGTTGAAAGTGAGACACAAATTGTAAGTTCTGGTAAGCAGTGTCAAGAAAAAGAGGCAAAGGTGACTCCATCACCACCACCTTTTCCTCAATGCTTCAAGAAACAACAACAAGAGAGCTAGTTTTAAAAATTTATGAAAGCGTTTAAAAAGCTTCACATCAACATTCCTTTTGCAGAGGCTTTAAAGTAGATGCCTTCATATGTGAAATTTTTAAAGGATATCTTGTCCAAGAAAAGAAGGCCGGGTGAGTTTGAGATAATGGCACTCATTGAGGCTTCCTTTGAAGCTTAAAGACCTTGACAGCTTTACTATTCTGTGCACTATTGCTGCATTATTTTTTGCCAAGGCTTTGAGTGATATAAGGGCTAGTATTAATTTGATTCCTCTATCTATCTATAATAAGTTAGGTTTGGGGGAGATGAAACCCATTATTGTGACCCTACAACTCACAGCCTGAACCCTTACATATTTAGGAGATATAGTAGAAGATGTGCTCGTGAAAGTTAAACAATTCATCTTTCTTGCAGATTTCATAGTACTCGATATGGAGGAAGAGAGAAAGGTTCTTATCATCTTAGGGAGACCTTTATTACGTACTGCTAAAGCACTCATCAATATGGAGAAAGGAAAGCTTACCTTGCGAGTGCAAGATCAAGAGGTAACCTTTAGCATGTTTAAAGCCTTAAAGTTTACTAATGATTGCAACGAGTATGGTTGATAAGGTCACAAGTGAAGTGTTTAGGAAAAACCAACCTAATGACTCGCTTGAAGCTTCTTTGATTGTTGATTCTAAGATAAGTAATGAAGATGTCATTGAATGTGTAAATATGTTGAATACTCCATCTTATGTCATAAAGACACAATTTAAGACAATAATTTTTCAATTCTTCATTTTCACTAGCAAAGCTTTCTATTGAAAAACCTTTTAAGTTGGAGCTTGAACCATTGTTGAATCATTTGAGGTATGCATATCTTGGTAATTCATCTACCCTTCCTATTATTGTTTTATCTTTTAAGAAAGATAAGTTGTTGAGAGTTTTAAGGGAGCACAAAAAGGCATTAGGATGGACAATTGTAGACATAAAGGGATTAAGTCTTTCGATATGTATGCATAAAATTCTTTTGAAGAATGATCACAGTGCCACCATCGAGCATCAAAGATGATTGAATCTAATCATGAAGGAGGTGGTGGAAAAAGAGATCAGTAAATGGTTGTTGGTCCCAAATAAATGTGTTAGAGGGGGGTGAATAGCACTTTTGGCTCTTTCTAAAATTGGCTTTTAATTATGGACAATTGCAAGATAAAATAAAGATTTGAAAAAGAATGAAAAACTAAAAACAGAGCAGACAATCACACAAGAATTTATAGTGGTTTGGTTTAAGACCTACATCCACTACCTTGATTGTTCAACCAAGGATTTTCTAAATAATATCACTATGAATGGTAGAATTCTCAAGCTCCCACCAAGCTTTTACAACGGCTTTTACCAGGCTTAGCCAAAACCTTTCACAATGGCTTTTTACTAGGATCAACCAAAACCCAACAACTAACTTTTCTAGGCTAAATTATAACCTATACACCCAATCAAGCAATCCAAGCTTGAATAAATTCCCCTAGAGTGTCTCGCACACTTTATGTATACAAGAACAAGAGAAATAAATGTGTACCTATGATCACTGACTTCATCTAAGTGGTACAAAGTTAAGTGCTTGAATCTTTTACAAGGATAGGAGTGAAGTGCAGAAAGTATGCTGAAGGTTTTTGTAAATTTTGAGTTCTTTTAGTTCTTGGAAGCCTTAATTACATTTTCTAGCCATTGAGAGCCTCTTAAATACTTGAAAAATTAGCCCTGATAGGTGTTAAGTAGTTTTTGACCGTTGGAAATAGTTTGATGGCAGTCCTGGCCGTTAATCTATCTTTTAGTGCTCAATTCAAATTTTCTAACAAAACGATCTTAGTTGACTAACTGCACTCTTAGTCGACTAAGTTGTCTCTTTTTTCTGATCCCAATTTTTTGTAGTGAGCCCTTAGTTGACTAACTTCCTTCTTAGTCGATTAAGTTGTTTCTGTATTGAAGTCTAGATTTTTAGCAGGAGGCTCTTAGTCGACTAATTTACTTCTTGGTCGACTAAGTCTTCTATGTCTCTCAAACCTCTTGAGCCCGCCAACTTCTAATTTGAATTTTAGCTGACTAATACCCTTCATTGTCCAACTAAGAAGCTTCTATTTTGTTGATCAATTGTGGCTCCTTATTCTTATGATTTTTTATGTGCCTTTGAATGATTGATTTATTCTTGGCATACAATTTTTGTCCTGCACACTCAAGTAGAGATATTAGACACAAATGAGTGGGAATGTTTTATTATCATAAAAAACTAATGGAGCAACAATCTCCCCCTTTTTGATGATGACAAAGCATTCCTTAATTAACCGCATAGTGTCTATTGGTTTCTTTTTGTTTTGCAGAAAATAGAGGTTTTCCTCCCCTTAAAAGTGTACTCCCCCTTAGTGTGTGCATATTTTATTATTCATTTTAGCAAGTTTTTATTTATGTCATATAGATAATGACATTATAAATTTAGAATATATTCATACAGACATATAGGATAATCAATATTAGGTGACTGGTTGACAGAATATCATTAATACTTCAGTTAACTGTCTGTCATTAGCATATTGTTATTAGATTTTATCTATACCATTAATCATCCAACAGATATAGTATAACTAGCATCCATATACATTTTCAACTAAGTTCCATTCACAATATCATAACAAAAATTAATTATCAGCATAACATCCCAATATCAGCACAAAATCTTTAAATAACAGCAATCAAAATACCATAAACATCAAGAACAGATTTAAGCGTTTAACCATCAGCAACTAAATAATATAAGCAACTTAAAAGAATCCTATTTTCAACACAATAACATAAACATCAAAGTTAAATTCAGATGTTCAACTGTCAGCAGAATAAAAAATAACAAAAAAACAAAAACAGTAGTTATTATTCTCTTCCTAAATTGCCCCTAGATCATTTTTACTTTCTTTCTCCCCTAGACTTTTTGTAATTACTCCCCCTTTATGTCATCATCAGAACCGAGAGGTGTTCAATCAGTTTTTGAAGAGGCTGAAGAGGTGGACTCATCAGTGCCATAATAGACATTAAGGGTTCTAGTAGTGATTTCTGTAGTGAGGGTTCAGGGGATGATTTATCAAAAATTTCAAAGGGGTCTTAAGGAGAAGAGATGGCTGATGGTCTAGCTTTTTTAGTTATTCTAGAGGATTTCCTCCCTTTGAAGAATTGGTCTTGGTTGCCATTGTCTTCTTGCCTTTATCAAATGGTTTAGGCTTGGCTAGTGGAGCTGCAGCAGCTTTTTCTTTTCCTATCTCAGATTCTTCCTCTGCAGCTTAAGCTGGTTCAGGGGATTCTCTTGGAGATATTGATTTTTGTGCTTTCCCTTTAGTTGCTTCCTTTTCAGCTTGTTCTTTTCTAACCATTTGATGGAAAACATCCATTATTGAGACTTCCTTTGAATTGGGGGGAGATGGTTGATCTTGTTGCGGTTGATGATGAGCTAGAGAATTTTCATCAATTAAGCCAAGCACTTCAATGCCTTGATCATATTCATCTTTGTTCTGAGGCTCAGAGGTTCATGATTTTCTTGGTTGTTCAGCTTCTGGCTCATGAACCTTGGCTTGAAGGACTGGATTTGTATCTTGAAAAGTTGAACCTTCTGCTTGGAAGGTGGGGCTTTCAGTAGCCTATCTTACTAGTGTTGAGGTATCTGCAGCCACAAGTTCAGAAGTTGATTCCCCTTTCTTTTCATCATATTTTCAAGTTCTTCTAATTTTTTTTCTATTTTCTACAACCTCACAGTCTGGTAAGTAAGCTTTCCATCAATTCGCATGACCAGATTTAGAACCATTTCATTCGAGAATTGGGAGGGAGCTATCTCAGGTTGAGTAGGGAAAAAATATTCTTTTCCTAGAGTGACTTTGGGGGTTTTAAAAAATTTTTCTCTATCCATTTTATATCCCATCTTAGGCAGACTGCCAAGATATATAGCCTGGTCCCTACTTTTCACTAAATCCATTTCATACTTGGAATTCCATATTACCTTTTTCTGCGGTAGTCATTACAAACTCTTTTCCATTTAAGAAGACATTCAGACCATCATTAATGAAATCATGTGGATCCTCCAGTTCATTTTCATCTAAAGCTATGCTAGCATAAAATTCTTTCACAAGGCTAGGACTATAAGTTTGGTTCTTGAAAGTGCTAAATTTCTTTAGTTTCATTAAAGCTATTCCAGTCGATAAATTTTCCATAAGTAGTCGGAGCATTTTCTATCTTTTTGAACCTATCCTCATGTGCCTTGTTTCTAAAGTTGGAAGATTGAATTTTACCTTTCTTGGAGAGTTTTCCTTTTTCTTTCTTCTTCTCGGATTTCTGCTCCTTCTCTGTTTGCTTTTTCCTATATTTTTCAACCTTAGAAGTGGACACAACTTTTTTCTTTTTTTTCTAAATTTTGGCTCGTGGATTCTCCTCCATTGGTCGTTTGATCTTCTTCTTTTCCAGAAGTTCTTTAGACAATGAGGATTTTGCCATTTGGTTTTAAGATGTTTTTTGGCTTAGGGTTTCTTGGGTTTGAGACGAAAGAGTTTTAGTTTAGAAAGGGTCAATTTCAAAGGAGAGAAAATGAAGGGAAAATAAGTTAAGAGAGCTTAATTCTTCTCAAAACCATCCAATTCCCCTCTTTAAATGTGGTTGGTAACCTCCTCTTTTCTAAATTCAAAAATTTACCTCTTAATTTTATTTTCTAGTTAGCTAGTTTTTCTCCTATTTTTCTTCACCTGGTAGACTATTTCTTTTTACTATTTTATTCATTCTCTTTTTATCTGACTGAGTCTTATTATTTAAAGAGACAAAGTACTCTTAGTTGATTAAGAGATTCTTAATCGACTAAGTCCCTACTGCTTTGTGAATGGAAAACTCAAAAAATTTTCTTACAGTTCCTGCACATTAACCATCCCTAAATTTTTCCTAATTTCACAAAATCTTTCCTCATTTAGGGGTTTGGTGAATATATCAGCTAATTGTTTCATGGTACTAACAAACTCAATTTTAATGTCTCCTTTATTTACATGATCTCTAATAAAGTGATGCCTAATTTCAATATGTTTGGTCCTAAAGTGCTAGACAGGATTCTTTGAAATGTTGATGGCACTTGTGTTATCACAGAATATTGGACATTATGCAAGATTATTCCAAAGTCTTTTAATTGTTGTTTGATCTATAAAATCTGAGCACAACAACTACCTAAAGAAATATATTCAGCTTCAGCTGTGGAAAGTGCAATTGAGTTTTGTTTCTTACTCGATCAGGATACAAGCTTATCTCCTAAAAACTGACATGTTCCACTAGTGTTCTTTCTATCTATTTTGCTTTCAGCAAAGTCTACATCTGAATATCCAATAAGATTGAAGGATGTTCCTTTAGGATACCACAATCCTAAATTTTGTGTGTTTAGAAGGTACCTAAAGATTCTTTTTACTACAGTCAAGTGTGATTCTTTAGGTTGTGATTGAAACCGTGCACACAAACATACACTAAATTCAATATTAGGCTTACTAACAGTTAAGTATAGCAGGGATCCAATCATACCTCTATAAAGCTTTTGATCAACACTTTTTCCTTTTTCATCAGCATCAAGTTTAATGGATGGACTCATTAGTGTGCTAATTGATTTCAGCTTCAGCATGTCTAGAATGTATCTTTCTTGACTAATAAAGATTCCTTCCTCACTTTGTTTGATTTGAAGGCCAAGAAAGAATTTCAGCCCACCCATCATGCTCATTTTAAAAGCAGCCTATATCTTTTCAGCAAAGTTCTTGCATAAATTCTCATTAGTTGCACCAAACACAATATCATCCATATAGATTTGAACAACAATTAAATCATTCAAGCATTTTTTGAGAAATAATGTTGTATCAATGCTTTCTCTACTATATCCTTTCTCAATGAAAAACCTAAAGAGTCTTTCATAACAAGCTCTTGAAGCTTGTTTTAGTCCATACAAGGCCTTATGAAGTTTGAACACATAATCTGTTTTTTCATAGTCCACAAATCCAGGGGGTTGTTCAACATATACTTATTCTTGAATGAAACCAGTTAAAAATGTACTTTTTACATCCATTTGGAATAATTTGAAGTTCATGTAACATGCAAATGCAAGCAATAATCTAATGGATTCAATCCTAGCAATAGGAGCAAATGTCTCATCATAGTCAATGCCTTCCTCTTGGTTATACCCTTGAGCCACTAACCTAGCTTTGTTCCTAATAACATTTCCTTGCTCATTAACCTTATTTCTTAAGACCCATTTTGTGCCAACAATGGGATGATTTAATGGCCTAGAAACTAGTGTCCATACTTGGTTTCTCTTAAATTGATCAAGCTCTTCTTGCATGGCCAATATCCATCTGTCTTCTTTTTCTGCCTCTTCAAAGCTTTTAGGCTTATTTTGTGAGATGAAAGTTGTGAATTCACATGTTTCTCTAGTTCCTCTCCTAGTCTTGACTCCTTGAGAAATATGCTCTTATGGATGATCCTTAATATACCTTCAGCTCTCTAGAAGATCATTGTGTTGATTTTCAATCCTTTGCAAGGTTTCTAAAGGTGGAGGTTCTGTTTCTCTTCCTAGGGAATTTTCTTCACTATTTTTCTTGTCATCTAGGCCCATTTCTTCCATTTGTTTTTCAAGGTCATCCGTATCATCTTCATCAGTAGGAATTTCCTTTTGCAAGGCATTGAATTCATCAAAAACTACACGGATAGACTCCTTAACGGTTAAAGATCTTTATTAAAGACTCTATAAGCTTTTGAGTTCAATGCATATCCTAGAAATATAGCCTCATCACTCTTAGCATCAAACTTTCCTAGAGGATGTTTTTCATTGTTCAACACAAAGCATTTGCAGCCAAAGCTTCTAAAGTGAGAGATGTTTGGTTTTCTACCTTTGTATAGTTCATATGGGGTTTTTGACACCATGGCTCTTATTGACACTCTATTAAGGATGTAAGCTACTGTGTTTGCAGCTTTTGCCAAAAAGTACTTTGGCAAATTGTTTTTACAAAGTATAGTTCAAGCCATCTCTTTCAAGGTTTGGTTTTTCTTTTCTACAACTTTATTTTGCTGGGGTGTTCTAGGTGCAGAAAAATTATGATCCAACCCTTTTTCATTACAAAAGTTTTCAAAATCATAGCCCTCAAACTCTTCTCCATGATCACTCTTAATGCTAACTATGACAAGTTCTTTTTCATTTTTAACCTTCCTACAATGATTTAGAAATGTAGGTAAAGCATCATTTTTATGAGCAACAAAATAGACCCAAGTATACCTTGAGTAGTCATTGACTATTACAAAGCCATATGATTTACCTCCTAGGCTAGTTGTGCTAATAGGTCCAAATAAATCAATGTGCAGCAGTTCAAGAGGTATAAAGGTGGAAACAACCTTCTTGGTTTTGAAAGATGTTTTAATTTGTTTAACTAGTTGACATTCATCACAAATTTGATCATATTCAAATTTAAGTTCAGGCAATCATATAACTAGATTTTTTCTTATCAATTTTGAGATGGTATACATACTCACATGTCCAAGTCTCTTATGCCATAACTGGCAATCATTTTCAACATTTGCCATAAGAGATCTTTCAAAATTCACCTCAAGATCTTCAGGAAATATAACATATATATTCTTAATTCTTTTTCTTATAAATGAAACTTTGTTAGTACTTATAGCTATCACTTCACATTTATTTGAGTCAAAGCATACCTTAAATCCTTTATCACACAATTGGATGATACTTAATAAATTATGTTTCAAACCTTTAACCAGCAACACATGACTAATTCGAGCTTGAGAGTTCTTACCAATGGTTCCTATACCATAAATTCTACCTTTTGAATCATCACCAAAGGAAATAGTACCTCTCTTTTTCTTATCCAGTTGAGCAAATAACATTTCGTTTCCAGTCATGTGCCTTGAGCAGCCACTGTCCATGTACCAAGGCTTCCTCTCTCTTAATTGAGATCTTGAACATGTGTCTTTTAGGTTCAGCTCAACTTGCCAAATAGATTGTCAGTTTTTCTTAATAGGTACCCATTTCTTGATGGGTCCTTGAAGGTTAGCTGCAACATAGGATACTTTTGGAACCCAAATTTTTCTTGTTTTCTGCATGCTTCTTTTTTTATAGTAGTCATAAGATAAATGTCCAAATTTTCCATAATTATAACATCTAGATGAAACATTATCAGAATTTTTCTTAAAGTATGTCTTTCTTCTTGATGTTACTTCCCCCTAACTTTTAAGATTAGCTTTTGCTTCAATTGCTTTTTGTAAAGCTTCAGTTCTACTTTCCAATTCCAATTTTAGAATTTCATAATTTGTTGTTGAATGTTCTAATTCTATTAGAAGAATGTTTCTTTGTTCAAAAACAGATTTAAAGTCATATCTAATCTTTTCTAAATCTGATTCTAGAGATGCAGTCTTTTTCTTTAAAGTTTTGTATTTTGAAGCCAGTTTTTCAAATTCATTATAAATACATTCATACTCCTTTTGAAGTTCATCAATAGAAATATCACAAGGGGTTAAAGATACCTCAGATTCATTATCCTTTGCTATCAGATATAAATTTGCTATTTCTTTATCTTTTTCTTTTTCATCATCAAAACTAGAAGTGTCACTATCTAACCAAGCAGTAGCCACCATTGCCTTCTTCGGTTTTCTGTTTTTCTTTGGCGTTTCTTCCTTCAGCAAGGGGCATTCTAACCTGAAGTGTTCTAGCTTCTTGCATTCAAAGCATATAAGCTATTCTTTCTTGTTAGACTCGTTTTTATTTTTGGTTCTTTATGAAGAGCCTTGATCTCTTCTATACTCTCTCCTAGCCAATCTTCGGTTTCTTTAGCCCATAAGCTTTCTGAACCTTCTTGCAACCATAGCCAGTTCCTCATCATCATCACAAGATAAGCTATCTAATTCTTCTTCAAGGATGCTTGCTTTCAAGGCAATGCTTTTCTTCTTTTCTTTAGCTTCTCTCTTGTCTTCTTCTTCCTCTTCCTTGAGTTCCAGCTCGTGAGTGAGAAGAGATCCATAAATTTCATCAACGGCTATGACATTTAAGTCCTTGGCTTCATGAATGGCAGTCACTTTTGGCTTCCAATTTTTAGGCAGGCTTCTAAGAAGTCTTTTGATAATTTCCTGTTCGGGAATTGGTTTACCTAGTTGACTGAGTTTATTTGTGATGTTTGTGAACTTATTTAGCATGCTGGTGATATTTTCACCAGGTTCCATCTTAAACATCTCATAATTGTGGGTTAAGAAAGCTATCTTGGACTCCTTGACTTGTGAAGTTCCTTCATGAATAATCCTCAGTTTATCCCACACTTGTTTAGCTGTGGTACAACTTGACACTTTGTTTAATTAAGTGGGAGTTTAAGAATAATGCAGTGTATTGATTGCCTTAAAATTTGTTTGGACTCTTTTGGTTTCAACTTCGGTCCATTCAGACCTTGGCTTAGGAATCATCTTGTTGGTTACAACATTTAAGGTTGAAGAAATAAAGGGACCATCAATGATGACATCCCACATCTCATAATCTATGGCTCTAAGGTATATTGACATCATAGTTCTCCAATATGGGTAATTTGAGCCATCAAATAGAGTTGGTCTGTTTGTGGACTGTTGTCACAGCCCAGTTTCTTGTCCATGACCGGTGCATGGGCCCACTAAGCCCAAGCAAGCCTATTTATATGAACTGTTCATCATTCCATCAAAAGTTCCTAAAGTCACATTTCATAATTCCAATTCAAAATAATGCTAACTATTGCCAACTCATAGTGGCATTACCAATCAAAATATACATATATTGTCTAAAACATACATCTTAATAATTTATATTGGGTTTGTCTATACACAACAAAAGGGATACTCGACTTCCAGTGGAGAGACCCGGGTAAAAGTACAACTATTGAATGTCGAGACACCTACCAAGGAGACGAATCTACGAGGAGACCTCGACCTAGTTACTGATTGCCTCCTGATTTGAAAATGTAAAGTTGAAATCAGTGAGTATAAACCCACTGAGTGAACAAAGGAAGGGAACAAACAAACGATAAGAAAAGTTTAAAGAAATCATGATGCACTTATTTTCAAAAACAATGCAATTTAGTTTAGTTCTTATTAAAATCCCTCATTAAACCCTTAATTGGTTAATCACTTGATGATGAAGGATCCATGAACAACAAAGAATTTGAAGAGTGAAAACTTTAGTAACATTAAAGCAAGTGAAGCGAAATAACTGATCCTCGCTGCAATAAAAATTCATTCACGCTACAACAAAATTTGGGCTCAAATCATCAGCTGGCAGAGGGTTTCTCACTAAAACCCCTCATTTCAAACTTAATTAATTAATTACTTGATGTTGGAAGTCCATGATAAACTATGATGTTAAAGAAGTGGAAAACATGGTAGAAACCAAGTAAGGTAACAAACATGACAGAAGGTTTCTAGCTGCAGCGAAACCACCTGTAGACATCTCGCTCTAGCGAGAATGTATTCTCGCTGTAGCAAGTTACAAGACTATAGCCAACCTCCCAACCCGAGAGTTTCTCGTTGCAGCGAGAAACAAAATACCAAAAAGAAAGTTGTGAAACCTCGACCTTCATAGACACGTAACTAGAGGTAGAACTTATGTTTAAAGGTTTAATTTGAGCTAATGATGCTAGTTTTACATTTCTTATAATTATTTTATGTCGTTATAGGAGTTGGATTAAAAAGTGATTTCAATTGGTGAAGAAAGGTGCATAATGGGCTGTTGTTCTATTTACATATGTTTTGATTTTTCAAGCATATCTCCCACTACAAAAGTCCAAATAACATGATATTTAGACCATTAGAAAGCTAAGAGGCAGGGATACAACTTTGATGTTTAATACTTTGCCCAGTTCTAATGGGAAAGTGCTCAAAATCTTTGTTAAATTGAAAGTACTGTGCCATAAAAATAGATTTGGATAGAACATTTGAGCGCCGCGGTGCTGGAAATTGAGAGTTGCGACCTTCACCATAATTTCCAAAAATAATAAGCTTAGGGGATTTTTGAAGCTAGGGTTTTTTGGGGCTACTTAGGAAACCTCTTTCAAAGGATTTTGGACCTTTTCCTAGTGTCAAAAGAGTAAAAAGATTACACAAGAAAAGGAAGAACACAAGTGGTCTTGTTAAGGGCATTGTTGTAATTGCATGAAAAATTAGATAAGCTTTAACAATAAATATGTACTCTTTAGCAGCCTTCTTCATTTTTTTTCCTACAGCTTCTTCTTCCCATTTTTCTCTTCATCTCATGTTTCTTCATCCTCTGTGGGAGTTCTTTTTAAGCTTCCATAACTCTTTCAAGTTAGTCTCAAATTTCATGCTTTTGTGCACCTTTTCACAAGCCTTTTGTGTTCTTTTACTCTTTCACCTAAAAATCCAAAGTCTTAAACTAATACTTTGTCTCATTGGCTAGGTGTTTTAGAGAAAGAAAAAAAGGCTTTCTCTAATAGTTTAGGAATTCTTGAGGAGGAATCCAATTACAAATCTAGCAAGGTGAGTATTGAAATTGAGTTGATATTTTTAGTTATTGAGAATGGCTAGTGGTTAGATCTGTGAGTGTTTTGTAGTTAAGATGATTTATTCATTTTAATGTGATTAGAATAGTGAAAATAGATAGCCACTTAATGGTAGTTGGAAACTAGTTAGGAATAACTAGCAGAACATGATGAGGAGATAGCTTCTAGAACTATATTTATGTGAATTGAGTTAATTGTGGTGCTATTATGATGATAGGTTCCAACGAAGCTCCACCACCCCATTTGGACCATTAAAGGAAGTTGGAATTGGGTAAAGATTTAATAAATAACGGTGAGTGAACTTGCACTAAAAGGTTTTAGGTAGATGTACATACGTTTGAATGAATCACCTAAATTGTTTAAATTGTCTTTTCTTCAAATTGCATACAGGAACAAACCTTTAACGAAACGTTTTCCTTGCATTGTGAAATGTGATTGTAATGAATTTGCGAATTCCCTTTATATGTTGATATATATATATATATATGTATAGTACATTGGTAGATAACATTGTGTAATGAATATAACCATGCGTGTGCACGATGTGGGGGATGCACATGCCGGTAATGACAGGGTGTGGGAGTGTGGAGGATGACATAGTTGTGCCCGATGTGGGGGTGCACAGGATGACTCCAGCTATGTGCACGATGTGGGGGTTGCACATGAGCTGGGTGAGGCGATGGTGATATGCATGCTGAAGTATGTATATGTATATATGTATGTTACAGAAAGTTTATTAAAATATTTGTGATTGGGTATATGTTGGCATTGTTAATTTCTACTATATTTTCCACTTATTTAACATCATGGTTGATCATGAATTTCCAATGTCAAAGGATTAATTTATCTAGTTTGAAATGAGAGGTTTTAACAAGAAACCTTCATGCAGTTGAGAGAAACCCTTGTGCAGTTGAGAGGAACCCTCGTACAGATGATGATATGTACCTAAAATACACTGTAGCAAGAATGCCTTTCCGTTGCAGCGAGAATCTATCTATTACATTACCTTGCTTGGATAATTGCCAAAAATTTTCTCTTTTTCTGATTTCATGTTGAATGATTCCTTCATTATTAAATGATTTAATAACCAAAGGTTTAATGGAGGGTTTTATTAAGAACTTGAACTAAATTGCCTTGTTTTCAAATAAGTGCATCATGATTTTCAAACCTCCCTTACTGTTGCTTGTTCCCTTCTTATGTTCACTCACTGAGTTCGTACTCACTATTTTTAACTTCATGTTTTCAAATCAGGAAGTAGTCGGAACCTAGGTCGAGGTGTTCATGTAGACTCGTCTCCGAGGTAGGTATCTCGACATTCAATAGCTGAACCTCTGCCAAGTTCACTCTGCTGGAAGTTAAGAGTCATTTTGTTTGTGAATACGTTCATGGGATGTAAAGTATTAAGATAAGTGTCTTAGACATGGTATGTATATTGTGATTGGTAATGCCACCAAGAGTTGGCTATGGTTAACATTATTTTGGGTTAATGTGAAATGCAGTTTTTGATTGCTATAGCACATTAATTAGGTACTTATGGGTTGGAAGTATGAAAGGTGACTTTAAGAAAAGTTAATGGAATGATGAGCAGGATTATTTAAATAGGCTTGCTTGGGCTTGGTGAGCTATGCCCATTGGGTCTATGCGCTGTTCATGGCGCGAAATTTGGGTCGTGACAGACTTGGTATCAGAGCCCTAGGTTATTTAGGTCCTAAGACTTCTTTTTATTGGTCTAGCATAATGTCGGGTCTTTATACGGGATCTTTGGTTATGAACTGTGAACCGCGACACATTTTATAATCAAGAAACCGCATAGATTCCTTGTCTTAGAAACCACCTTTTCTTTAGATATGATTGTAAAACTGTGTTAATAATAGGTGTTTGCTCTTGTCTAGGTAAGAATACCGCCTAAGACATGAGCCGCCTCAAGACGGATGGGGGAGCAAGATGCTCCTAATGAGCTACAGATAGGCCATGGGCATCCACCCTTAAGGGGCGAGGTAAACATCGTAGGGCCACTAGGCCGGTGAGGGCGGATACGCTTGTGAGTAGACGAGAAGAGGGATAATCTTCGGGCGATACAGATAGATAACCAACTAGAGGCATCACCATCGAGGACTTGGCAACAAGTCTACAAGGAGTTAATCGGGTTGTAGAGATGATGGCAACCCATATGGACGATATACAGAGGATAATTGTGAGACCATGACCTTTATAGACTCATAGATAATAGTATACGCGATATCCCTCATTAGGGGTAATTTCGTCATTTCCTTAGTGAGCCCATAAAAGTAAGATTTTAAACAATATTATGGCCTAAGTAGGCCTAAGGCATAAATGAATGATGAAAATATGGGTAAAATGACAAGGAAACAAAAATTTTGATGATTTTCATAACAGGGGCAAAATGGTCATTTTTCACCTCGGGTTAGAATTTTTAAGTTTTCATGAACCTGAGCATTTCTAGACCATTATGGACCTTGTCCCAGTGTCAAAAGAGCAAAAAGATTGCATAAAAGATTAGAGGAGAATAAGCTAAATTGTTGAGGGGTATTTTGGTAATTTAATTAGAGTGGATAAGCTTGGGCTATAAATATCTCTTTCTTCTAGCAGCTTCTTGAATTTTCAGCAGCTTCTTCTTCTTCTCCTCTTCCCATCTCACATTGCTTCCATCCTCCATGAAAGCTTGATATGGAGCTTGCATAATTTTCTTTCTTTAGCTCTAATTTTATACCTTTGTACCCTTTTGACTAGAACCCTTGTATTCTTTCACTCTCTCACTTTAAGACCCTTGAAAAATCCTACTTCCATACGTTCTCTCACTAGCTAAGTGTTAGAGAGAGAAAGAGAAAGAAAGCCTTACAATAAGCTTGGGAATTGTTGGAAAAAATTTTAAAGTTACAAAGCTATCAAGGTGAGTAGTAAATTAGAATTGAGTTTTAAGTGTTGACAACGTTTAGTGATTGACTTGTGAGTTTATTGTCGAGATTGTGTATTGACTCTAATGTGATTAGGTAGTGAACATAGATAGCCATTTAAAATGGCAATTGAAAGCTAGTTAAGAGATAACTTTTAGGGTTTATAGTGTGTGAATTAACATAATGCTAATGCTAATGTGATTCTACGTTCTAACGAAGCCCCATTACCCCAATTGGATCATTAGGGGGATTAGAGTCAGCTAAAGGCTCAACAATATACTGGTAAGTGGACTTGCATTTCAACTTGAATGATTTTATTCAACTTTCTTTAAAAACGAGTGCTTTGGAAACAAGCCTTTGATAAATTGATTTTATGATGTGATCTGTGGCTGTTATGGATGGTTGAACTACGACATTATGTTGATATATATATATACGAATAATGTTGTGTAATGATATTAACCCGGCTATGTGCGAGTCGGAGTGCACATAAGCCATTGCTGACCCAGCTATGTGAGAGTGGGAGTGCGCATAAGCCGTTGCATATGAGATGATGATGATGGGAGGATGTACATGATGATTTATATATATATATACATATATGGTATATGGTTGTAATGCAAAAATGCAAGCATTTGAATTGTGGAAATTTGGAAGTTTGTATGTATTACATGTTGTTTTTGTTATTTTAGCAGGATGGCTTTGATTAAGGGAAAAAGGAAACTTTTTTCTTGATGTTCTAATTCTCGTTGCAGCAAGAAACTCTTGGGTTTTTGGAGGGTGGCTAGCTGAAAACTCACTGCAGTGAGAAAATACTGTAGCATTCTCACTGCAGCGAGAATGAATCTCGCTGTAGCTAGAAAGTTTCTGTCTTGGGGCAGAAGTTTTGCTGCAGCGAGATTCATTCTCCCTACAGCGAAAAACTTTCTGTTTTGTCTCACATTTTGATCAATTGTTGCCCTATTTTCCACTTTTTTGCTACCATATTTGAGCATGGATTTCCAACATTAAGGAATAAATGAATAAAGCTTAATATGAGGAGGTTTGGTGAGAAACACTTGGCCAGTCAAGAAACCTTCGATGAGAATGCCTTTCCTCTGCAACGAGGACTAGTCGTTTATTTGACCTGATTTGCATGAATGCTATTAATGTTTTCACTCTTCAAATCCTTTGTTGAATATGGACCCATTCATAAAGTGATTTACTCATGTGGGGTTTACATGAGGGGTTTTAATAAGAACAAAACAAATTGCATTGTTTTGAAAAAGAATGCATCATGATTTCGTTAAACATTCCTTATGGTATGCTTGTTCCCTTTCTTGTTCACTCATTGGGTTTATACTCACCATTTTCAACTTCATGTTTTCAGATCACGAGGCAGCCAATAACTAAGACAAGGTGTCCTCGTAGACTTGTATCCATCTTTTGGTAGGTGTCTTGGCATTTAGTAGCTGTACATTCGTTCGAGTCCTACTAGAAGTCAAGTTTTTGTTTGTTGTGTATAGACAAACTTAATGTAAATTATTGAGATACATGTTGTAGACAATGTATATACACTTGTTAAGTATGCTAGTATGAGGTGGCAATGTTTAATATTATTTTGATCCTAAGTTATGAAATGTGACTTAACAGTTTATGATGGAATGATGAACACAACAGATTAATAGGCTTGCTTGAGCTTAGTGGACTATGTCCATTGGGACCATGCTCCGGTCATGGCCTGAAATTTGGGTCATGACAATAGTGGAGGGGAGACCTGCAGTACAAGAATCCCTTATTTCCCAAGGGCAGGCCGATCACCAACATCTTGAGGTTGAGAGAGGTCATTTAGAGATTTCTCTACCTGATTTCCTAAACTTAAGCCTCCGTCATTTTCAGGGTTTGAAGCATCAGAGAAACCCCATATTTTCTTAGATAAGATGGAGAAAATTTGTGAGTCCTTGGGATGCTTTAGTACTAGATCAGTCGAGCTAGTTGCCTTTCGATTAGAGGACGTGACACAAGAGTGGTATGGCTCTTTGCGTAGAGGTAGGCCAGTAGATGCAATGCTGTTGACTTGGAAGGAGTTTAGTACAACATTTTGAGATCGATTCTTACCACTCAGTGTACGTAATGTACGAGCTAGGGAGTTTGAGGCATTAGTACAGACCCCAAGTATGACAGTGTCAAAATACGACATCAAATTCACACAGCTGGCTTGGTATGCGCCCTATCTAGTGTCTACTAAGGAAATGAAGATTCAGAGGTTTGTTGATGGGCTAGTGGAGCCAATGTTTAGGGTTGTGGCATCTCGAGATTTCAATACCTACTCCACAGTAGTGGATTGCGCTCAACGGATTTAGATGAGGACCAGTGAGAGTAGGGCTACGATGGATAGATCAAAAAGGGCCAAAACAGAGAGCTATCAAGGTTGTAGAGACTTCAGTAGTGGTATTTTGTCTTCTAGCCACATGGCCCATAAAAGGACTCACGATTATCCCAAATGGGGAGTGACATGATTAATGCCAGCGTGGGATCAGGGAAGAAAACTTTTAGTGTGGGGAGGTGGCAAAATTCAAGGCAAGGTAGTAAAATTATCAGTCGTTGCAGTACTTGTGGGGGACGACATAAAGGAAGATGCTTTCATACTACGAGAGTTTATTATGAGTGTGGTCAACCTGGAGATTTACAGAGAAGTTTCCCGATGGCTCAAGAATTGCAAGGTTCTACCCGTAACTCTGCGCAGCCAGTTTCATCTACTCCTTTTGTAGCTGCCTCGTCTGGTCGGGAGGCTAGCGGATCGAGAGGTAGAGGTGTTGTTGCTTCCTTTCATAGCAGGCCATTTAGGTCTGGATGTCAAAGCTCAACGAGTGGGGCCCAAGCGAGGGTATATGCTTTAACACCCCAAGAGGCCTAAACATCCAATGCAATGGTCTCAAGTACTCTTTCTGTTTGTAATATGGATGCTCGAGTAGTGTTTAATCTTGGTGCTACCCATTTTTTTGTTTCTCCACGTTTTACATTTCGTTTAGGTAAGGATCGTGTTAGGAGAGAAGAACAATTAGTGGTGTCTACTCCTTTAAAGGAGGTATTTGTGGCCGAATAGGAATATGAGGCCTATGTAGTTTAAGTTAAGGACAAAGACACTTTGGTGAATCTATTGATGTTAGACACCTTAGCCTTTGACATGATCTTGGGAATGGATTAGCTATCACCCTGCCATGCCAGTGTGGGTTGTTATAATAAATTGGTTAGATTTGATTTTGTCGGTGAACCATCATTTAGTATTCAGGGGGATATGAGTAATGCTCCAACCAATTTGATATCGGTCATGTCTACCAAAAGGTTATTAAGACAGGGTTGTTAAGGTTACTTGGCTGTTGTGAGGGATACTTAAGCGAAGGTTGAAGATATAAGCCAAGTGTCGGTAGTGAATGAGTTTGTGGATGTATTTCTCAAGGAATTACTAGGCTTGCCTCCTGAGCGAGAGATTGAATTTTGCATAGATTTAATTCTCGACACTAGACCCATATCCATACCCCCATACCGAATGGTACCAGTGGAGCTTAAGGAACTTAAGGATCAATTGGAAGATTTGTTGAATAAAGGCTTCATTTGTCTTAGCGTCTCACCATGGGGAGCACCGGTGCTATTTGTAAAGAAGAAAGATGGGTCACTTAGATTATGTATTGACTACCGACAACTTAATAAAGTGACAGTGAAGAATAAGTATCCCCTTCCAAGAATAGATGATTTATTTGATCAACTACAATGAGCACAATGTTTCTCTAAGATTGATTTGCGATCTGGGTATCATCAATTAAGGATCCAGAATGACGACTACCAAAGACCGCATTTCGAACAAGATATGGGCACTATGAGTTTTTGGTAATGTCCTTTGGGCTTACGAATGCCCTTGCAGCATTTATGGATTTGATGAATCGAGTGTTCAAGCCTTATTTGGACAAGTTTGTGGTGGTGTTTTTTGATGACATCTTGATCTACTCGAGGAGTGGAAGGGAGCACGAGCAACATCTTAGGATAGTGCTCCAAACTTTGAGGGAACATCAATTGTATGCTAAGTTCTCTAAGTGTGAATTCTGGCTTGAAAGTGTTAGATTCTTGGGTCATGTGGTCTCTAAGGATGGAGTGCGAGTCAACCCAAAGAAAGTATTGGCAGTGAAAAAATGGCCAAGGCAAACATCAGTTATAGAGGTTAAGAGTTTTTTGGGTTTGGCTGATTATTATCGTCGTTTTGTGAAAGATTTCTCCAAAATAGTTTCCCTTTTGACTAAGCTAACACGTAAAGATACAAAATTTGAGTTGTCAGATGCTTGTGAGGATAGGTTTGAGAAGCTTAAAGCATGTCTCACCACAGCTCCAGTATTAAGCCTACCGTAAGGCATAGGGGGTTATATGGTATTTTGTACTGCATCATGGGTTGGTTTAGGGTGTGTATTAATGCAACATGGGAAGGTGATTGCGTATGCATCAAGGCAACTTAAAAGGCATGAGCAGAATTACCTCGCACATGATTTGGAGATGGCAGCAATCGTGTTTGCCTTAAAGATTCAGAGACATTACTTGTATGGTGAGACTTGCGAGATATATACGGACCACAAAAGCCTAAAGTAGATATTTCAGCAGAGGGATCTTAACTTGCCACAACGTAGGTGGATGGAGTTGCTAAAGGATTATGATTGTACTATTCTTTACCATCCCGGTAAGGCAAATGTAGTGGCGGATGTCTTGAGTCGAAAATCAATGGGGAGCCTAGCACATATCTCTATAGATAAGAGATCCTTGATTAGGGAGCTGCATAAGCCGATGCGAGGAGGAGTGAGCATAAGCCGATGCTGACCCGGCTATGTGCAAGTAGGAGTGCGCATAAGCCGATGCTGACCCAGCCATGTGCTAGTGGGAGTGCATATTAGCTAATGATGATGGGAGGGTGTGTATGGTGATGGATATTTATATATATATATACATATATAGATATGTGTGTTATAGAAAGGTCATGAGTATGGTATATGGTGTTACACATGTGAATCTTGCATGTTGAACTTTGGGAATTATTATGCATTTCATGTTGATATTTTTGTCATTTTAGCAGGATGGCTTTTTCTTGAAAGAAAGGAAACTTTTTCATGGTGCTCTATTTCTCGCTGCAGTGAGAAACTCTTAGATTTTGAGGGGTAATGCTGGTCAAAATCTGACTGCAGCTAAAATGCCTTTCCGCTGTAGCAAGGACCCTATCGTTTACTTGACTTGAATTGCATGAATGCTATTAAAGTTTTCACTCTTCAAATCCTTTATTGAGCATGGACCCTTTTTTATCAAGTGATTTACTTATTTGGGGTTTACATGAGGGGTTTTGATAAGAGCTAAACTAAATTGTATTGTTTTAAAGATAAATGCATCGTGATTTTCTTTAAACCTTCCTTATTGTTTGCTTGTTCCCTCCTATGTTCACTCATTGAGTTTGTACTCACGTCGTTTTTAAAATTCATGTTTTAGGTTTTCTGAGTTAAAGGTGATTGGATCCTAGGACGAGGTGCTCCTCCCTATACATTGCTCGGTAGGTTTAACGTGACACTAAGTGTTATCAATCATGCCCAGAGTCACTCCGCTGACGGTCAAGGTCTAATTATGTGTATATGAATATTTAATGTGAAACATTAAGAATCATTTGTTAATCTATTTATGAATATATTGGTGGATGATGCCATTATGAATGTATGATTGGATTTTATGGATCGTTTTCAAAGAAATGGTATTTGAACATTTCGAGCTTTGGATTCCAAAGGAATAGGGATTAATGTATAAGATTCAATTAAGTAGGCTTGCTTGGGCTTAGTGGGCTAAGCCCATTAGGCCCTTGCACCGGTCATGGCCTGAAAATTGGGCTGTGACAATTATCACTCAAAGCAAAACATGCATATTCACATAATATAGGAACACATGGTTTCATTATATCACATATTTTACCACATAAAAACATTTCACCAAGGGCTTGTTCCCATGCACGTTTTAAAGAAAAGTTCGAGAAAACATTTCAGGTGATTCAATTAAACATATATGCATTTATCCCAAAATATTTTAATGCAAGTTCACTCACCTTACAATAGCAGGATATTACATCGTTATTAGTTTGGAGGCGTATCTAGCTATTTCTACTTGCCGGTCGCTCGTTATTTCCTCCGGCACGCCACTATAGTCTACTATCTTTACTTTTGCACTTCCTAGCAACAAATCCAAATTCAATATTTTTAGTGTGCATCGTTTCTACTTCTCTTTTTCCTTTAATCATGAATCTTTATTCAACTAACTTATATCTTGACACATTTTTACCACAGTTGCCTTTATCCTTTACTTTCGTAATTCATTAAATTATAATTACCAGCAATATAATTATGACTCTAACACCCATATTAACCTTTTCTAGCCATTTTTATTCAAAGTCGTCTTATATTTTCACACATAATCCACATATATGGCAGCAATAATCATCCTCACTTTCACTCAATTATTTCCAAGCTTACAATTAATATAATTGCCTTCCAACCATACCCATGACATTACAATAACCCTACATATTGCACACAATCATTCTCACCATATTAAACCAATCGTAGGCTTCAAATTATAGCATTAAGCTTACCATTTGGTTTTAGCTTGGATTTCACCCAACAAAATTCATAATTTCCTCACCCATGGCCACCATAGCTGCCACAAAATGATTCACACATTATTTCTCCAAGGATTCAACCAACCATGAGCTTAAAACACAAAAATCCTTACCTTATGTTTCTTGAATCTTGAGACGTACTTGATATTTCTTCAATTACTCTTGAATAACTCACTACCCAAGCCTCTCACTTTTCTCTCATTTCTTTCCTTAGCCGATTCTCTCTATTTTTCCTTACAAATGCATGGTGGCTAGGAGAAAATGGCATGGAAGCTTGAAAATGGCGTGGAGCATGAAGGAGAAGAAGAAAATATCTTGTGGCTGAAGATAAGAACTAGCCATGGGATAAGGATGAAGAGTCAAAGCTTCCTTTGGAAGCTTTAACCAGCTTAATGGCAAAGTTACCATTTTGCCCTCCAAGGTTTTCACCCTTTTTAATTGTATCCTCCCACAATCTTTAATTCCAATTTCTTTCCATTTTTTTCCTTAACACTTGTATCAATAAAATATCAAGTTCATACTTCAACGCGATATCATCGAAATATTTAAATATTTACTTACCCGCGCTAGTTTTATTTAATAAAGACACGCGGGCCCCGTTAATGTCATTTTTCTCCGAAATTTCCTTGTTCTTCTTCTCCCCCACTTAGATTGACCATATACTCCTTCTTCATGAAAAATTTTGAGACTGAATAAAATATTAATACTTTAATATTATTTTATTTATAAAATAATATTTTATTCTAAATTTTTCACTTGTCTTATTGGCACCCAAAATGTCTTATTATGTCTTGATTCACTTTCGAATCACTTTTTATCTCGCTAATTCATCCTCAATAAAAAAATATTATTATTCAATTGTTATTTCCTCGCGTGCGAGATATTTTATTCCAAACTATTCCTTTCACCCTTCATCACTTTTAAACATTCTAATTAACCTCAATTGGCAGCCAATGAGCCTTATTAGCCAACTTATCAAAGTACGGGGTGTTATAGTCTCCCCCACTTAAAACAAATTTGTCCTCGAATTCAAATCAACGTAGGGTGAACAATCAAAGTCTGAAAATTCTGCCACATCACTTTCGTCGGGCATTCTTAACATGGTATCTTGGTTTATACTTTATATCATCTTCCAATCTTTATAGAAAGCTCGACAATGCCATGGTATATACACTTATGTGTACTACACTTCTTAAATCACATCAGTACTATTCTTTATTTTATAAAGAGAATTCAAATATGTCATTAATTCTAGTTGCACCACAATCAAATCAACCTTAAATTATCAATCATGCATGTTTATATAACCATTCATAATTCCTTTACCTTGACCTTTTATCAAACTTTTCGACATTCAAGCATTTATCCCACCATCAACTATGGGTCTAAGTCATCAATCTATCTCTATTTTGTTTTACATACTTCCATACAAATCCCATTCAGGCATTTCATAACACATAAGGATCAAAACGTTTTATCCATTTCATATATATTCAACATTGCATATGATTCAAATCCAGTAACCGATAGTACTATATTCTTGAAAATAATCTCTAATATTTTCATGATCGAGTGCTCTCTAAGTAATTTCAACTTATACCACAATGCATTTCAATAATTAACGATATTCTTGCATGCATCCTCATGACTTAACCAATCTTTATAATTCTCGAGTTATAACCAACTTATTAGTCATATGTCACATGTAAACATCTTAACTTTAGATTCCTCAAAGTTATTTCAAATGTAAAACCTCATCGGGTCTACTTAATAGCAAGATAATCATTACCTCAAACCAAAATTTCCAGACATCCTCATATTTGCAACTTATCTTTATACTTATGGGACATATCAGTCACGAGCCCCAACGTGACTATATAGCTATCTGCTCCTTGGGTTTTACTGTTTTCTCATTGTAAAAATCTCTCGAATTTATCTCATCAGAGTGTTCACAAGGTGGATACAAGTCCATACCTTTCAGTTCAATGCCTAATGAAGTGAACACAATTTCATTGCTAAAGTTCTACCCTTATCTACCAATCATAACTCCCTTCCACATTTACTTGTGCATTGCTTGGTTGCTCACGAGCCACTCATGGCCATCTTTTTTCGTCCTCTTATAGCAAGTTAAGCTAGTATATTCTCTTATGCTTTTCCCTATACTTCCAAAACACTTAAACATTTTCTTTAATACAATCTCATTGGAAACTTAAACAATCGAAGGCTTATCTTCAAAGCCACTCATAACCTTAACAATTTAATGTATGCGTAATAGCATTTTAGCTCATTGGTCCCAATGGACATCATTTTCAAACCTCCCAAAGTGTCCTTGTTCTTAATTCAGACCGTACCAACTAACTTAGTATATTTGCATTGATTATCTTTAAGCTTTTTATGCTTATCGAAACAACATCCACATTTCTCCCATCATTTATCATACTTTTCATTCACTCTTTCCTTAGCCTTTAACAAGGCTTAATCTCTTATCTCCCTTATATCTTAGGATGTGACTTTAATTTGCATAATGTTTATCTTAATACTTCACATGATAATTTATCTCAAGAACTTTCTAACTCCCCTTTTTGTTTCATACCCTTATATAAGGTAATAAAGAAACTTTTCAATTCATTTATATAAATACCTTCCAAAATCTTAAAACTCCAATTAACAAGGCTTAACATCAAGTCCACTGACCATAATTCTGCTTGCAAATCCATCTCCATGCCACTCACATCTTGTTCTTGCTTCCTAACATAAGGTGTTCCTAATGCTACGACACTAAGCGGTTAGCAATGCGATGTTGCAGCCGTTGGAAATTTACTTTAGCAAAACAATTCTCCAAACTCTAAAATTACAACTCCAAAGGTATGTTCACATATTGATAACCTTTACATATTTCATGATCATGAAAACTACAATTTCCAAAACTACTTTCTATCATACGTACGCTATCAGAACATTAATTTAACATATCTATTTCACCCTTTTTGTGGTATGCCAAAATCGTTGTTTAGGCATATTTCACTACTAATAATCATATTCCTTTACCATAACATTTAGTACAATCTGATTAAGCATTTGTCCCAAATAACTCTTAAATACATAAATATCAACTTGTACGCCACTTAATGTTAAGATCTTGACTTTACTCATCGATCCTTAACCAATCACCTTTATAAAGTGAATAATTTACTTAATTATTGCATCTTGCCTTTACGATCATAAAAATCAAAATTTCTTAAACTTAGGATAAATAAGCTCCTTCTTAAGGCATATCCAAAAATCAACATCTTCTAAATCCCTTACTTTTGGAGAAATCAAATTCAAGTCTAATCATTTTCATCATAGTTTGCATACTAATCCAAATAGACTCCAAAATTGATCTTTAAAGCAATTTATATATCCAGTTCAAATATAGATCTCCATATGGCATGTAATCTAGAATCAAAATTTCTAAGTCATTCGACTTTAAGCTGCCAAATCCACAACTAGCCCTTTCATTCATTGGCTTCATGCCTATCATAGAAATTTTAAGCTCATCCTTAGAGCTGATTTATTTACTAGCCTTCTACTTGATAACCACACATCAATTATAACAATCACTGATTGTCACCATTGACCTAATTCATGCACCTTTTTTTTAACTATAAACCATAATAGGTCAAATCAATTTGGGATCTCATAGTCACTTAATTGAAATCAAAACTGGCTCCCTCTGCGCTGCTGTACACATATTCAACACATATTCGCATATAAAATATTTCAGAAGCCTAACACCATTTATACATGGGCAGAGCAAACTTAATTAACATGGTGCACTTACCTTCGTCTATTTGAGTATCAATTTACACCTCCCTTAATGCTTCGATTTATAACCCTCAAGTGAATTACAGCAACCACTATTCATTCTAGTCAAATTACGCCCCATTGACAATCATGGGCTCACGTTATAGCTCCACCAAATGAGTAAGTTATTACAGACCCATTAGTCCAGCTCCACTTTCCTTTATCTTTAATCGAAGAGATATATCATTACATTAACCTTTCATTAGGAGCATTTGCTTTAAAATCTTTCTAACAACAGCTCGTGTCTCGGGTGGCATCTCAAACTCGGACAATGGCACCACTTATGACCTTTTTATGACGTTAGTAAAAGGGTAGGTTACTAGGAATAGGAATTTACATAGCCTCTTGTCTATGACCTGTGCTACAGTCACAAATCATAAACAAGACTTTACACTAACTCTAACAACTCCGCTAACTGACACAAGAGTTTTTAGGACTCGACTAAACCTAGGCTCTAATACCAAGTCTGTCACAGCCCAATTACCAAGCCATGACCGGCGCAAGAGCCCAATAGGCATAGCCCACCAGACCCAAGCAAGCCTCTCTTTCTTTAAGATCTATTACTCAAAATGTCTAATGAATGTTCTTTCAAAATTAGACCTTGAGAACCAAGTGTATATATATATATATATATATATATATATATATATATATATATAACATCCCCAAAATAGGGTTATCATTCTTCAACCCAAACCGATAGGGGTAATCAATCAACACACAGTGTGCATAACAATCTCATAATTTACATTTTAGTAAATATATGCACTCACAAGAGACCTTGATTATCAGCGGAGTGACTTTGGGCGTGGGTGTCGCTACATGATACAATGGTACCTACCAAATGGTGAATACAAATAGACACTTCATCTAGCTCCCAACTACCTCCAAATCTAGAAACATGAAGTTAAAGAGTGAGTATAAACCCAATGAGTGAACATAAGAAGGGAACAAGCAAATAATACGGATGGCTTTTCGAAAACATGATGCACTTGTGTAAAAACAATGCAATTTTATATATTATCAACAAAGCTCGATGTCGTGCTGTTTTTCAACTTATTTTAAAACATTTAGGAGATTCAAGCAAGGCAAGCATAGTAGAGCGAATCTCACTACAGCGGAAAGGAATTCTATAGCATATAGTACAGTCACATTTTTTATTTTCATAACTTGTCTATAGCATATATATATATATACATGTACACCACCACCGCTTTACTCAACTCATATGCACTCCTTTCATGCACAAGGCAATATCATCATGCGCACTCCCTACACGCACATTTCAATATCATCATGTGCATTCCCTACACGCACATTTCAATATCATCACACGCACTCCCGCCCACATCATTACTAGCATGTGCACTCCCACACCGCACACCATCGACACCGACATGTGCACTCCCACACTGGACGTGCACAGTTATAGCTATTATACAGCATTATCACTCAAAGCATAACACACATATTGACATAATATAGGAACACATGGTTTCATTATATCACATATTTTACCACATAAAAACATTTCATCAAGGGCTTGTTCCCATGCACGTTTTAAAGAAAAGTTTGATAAAACATTTCAGGTGATTTAATTAAACACACATGCATTTATCCTAAAACATTTTAATGCAAGTTCACTCAGCTTACGATAGTAGGATATTACATTGGTATTAGTTCAGAGGCGTATTGTGAGACCTTGATCTTTATAGACTCGTGACTAAGTGTAGACACGATAACAAGGGCCAGAGGTAATTTCGTCATTTCCTTAATGAGCCCATAGAAGTAGACTTTCAAACAATATTGAGGCCTAAGTAGGCCTAAGGCATAGATGAATGATGGAAATAAGGGTAAAATAATGAAGAAAATAAAAATAATGATGATTTCTAAGGTAGGGGCAAAATGGTCATTTTTTATCTCGAGTCAAAATTTTAAGGTTTTATAAACCCGAGTATTTTTAAACCATTGTGGACTTGGCCTTAGTGTCAAAAGAGTAAAAAGATTGCACAAAGGATTGGAGAAGAACAGGTTAACTAGCTACGGGCATTTTCGTAATTTAAGTGGAGTTGGATAAGCTTGAGCTATAAATACCATCTTCTAGCAGCTTCTTATCATATTTCCAATAGCTTCTTCTTCTTCCTCTTCCTCCCATCTCACGTTGCTTTCATCCTCCATGGAAGCTTATTATGAAACCTCCATAACCTTTCTCAAGATAGCTCCAATCTTCCTACTTTTGTGCACTTTTACGTAGAACCTTTGTGCTCTTTCACTCTCGCACTTTAAAACCCTTGAAAAATCTTACTTCCATACTTTCTCTCACTAGCTAGGTGTTTAGAGAGAGAAAAAGGGAGCTTTTATAATAGCTTGGAGAATTATTGGAAAGAATTTCAAATTTACAAAGATACCAAGGTGAGTAGTAAATTAGAGTTAATTTTTAAGTGTTGAGAATGGCTAGTGATTAAACATGTGAGTGTTTTGTAGTTTAGGTTGATCATTCATTTTAGAGTGATTAGGATAGTGAAAATAGATAGCTACTTAATGGCAATTGGAGCTAGTTAGGAGATAGCTTTTAGAATTTATAGTTGTATGAATTGAGTTAATTGTGATGCCAATGTGATTGTAGGTTCCAATGAAGCCCCACCACCCCATTTGGACAAATAGAGGAAGTTGGAGTTGAGTAAAGATTTAACGAATACCGGTGAGTGAACTTGCATTCCAAAATTTCTTTAGGAAATGTAGATGTATTTGGGGTGAAACATTTGAATGATTTTTATCCAACTTTTCTTTAAAAATATACCTTGGGAACAAGCCTTTGGTGAAATGTTTTTATCTTGTGAAAATGTGCCATATAAATGGTTCATGTGTTATCACAATATGTTGATATGTATAATACGCATTGGATGTTCCTTTTTGTGTCATGATGATGACCCAGCTATGTGCGTGTGGGAGTGCACATGAGCTAATGATGACCCAGCTATGTGCGAGTGGGGAGTGCACATGAACTGATGATGGTGGGATGGTATGCATGATGATGTATATTTATATATATAAATATGTGTGTTACAGAAAGATCATGAGTATGGTACATGGTTGAAATACATGTGAATCTTGCATGATAAACCTTGGAAATTTCTAAGCATGTTCAAGTTGATTTTGTCTTTGTAGCTAAATGGCCTTTTCTTGAGAGAATGAAAACTTGTTGATGGTGTCTTGTTTCTCGAGTTTGGAGGGTTACATCGGCCTGATTCTCGCTATAGCGAGAAGGTTACTGAAGCTTTTTGCTGCAGTGAGAAACTTTCTGTCTTGCTTATTGTCTTGTTTGGTTGCTACCCTATTTTCCACTTCTTTGGTACCATAGTTGAGCATGGACTTCCAACATTAAGGAATTAATTAATTAAGTTTGAAATAAAGAGGTTTGGTGAGAAACCCTCGGCCTGCTGAGAAACCCACAGCGAGAATGCCTTTCCGCTGCAGTGAGGACCCGTTGTTTACTTGACTTTATTTGCTTGAATGCTATTAAAGTTTTCACTCTTCAAATCCTTTGTTGTGCATAGACCCTTTATCATCAAGTGATTTACTAATTAAGGGTTTAATGAGGGGTTTTAATAAGAACTAATTTAAATTGCATTGTTTTAAAGATAAATGCATCATGATTTCTTTAAATTTTCCTTATTGTTTGCTTGTTCCCTTCCTTAGTTCACTTATTGGGTTTATACTCACCGTTTTCAACTTCATGTTTTCAGATTAGGAGGCAGCTGGTAATTAGGTCAAGGTGTCCTTGTAGATTCCTATCCTTGGTAGGTATCTCGGTATTCAGTAGCTGAACTTTTGCCTGAGTCTCTCCACTGTCGAGTATCCTTTTGTTGTGTATAGATAAACCCGATGTAAAATTTTTAACATGTATGTTATAGACAATAAATGTATATTTGACTTGTACTGCCATTATGAATTGGAAACAGTTAGCATTATTTTGAACTGAAATTATGAAATGTGACTTTAGCAACTCTTGATGGAATGATGAACAGGTCATATAGATAGGCTTGATTGGGCTTAGTGGGCTATGTCCATTGGGCCCATCCTTTGGTCATGCCCGAAAATTGGGTCGAGAGACGTATCTAGCTATTTCTAGTTACTGGTCGCTCGTTATTTCCTCCGGCACGCTACCACAGTCTACTATCTTTACTTTTGCACTTCCTAGCAACAAATCCAAATTCCATATTTTTAGTGTACATTGTTTCTACTTCTTGTTTTCCTTCAATCATGAATCCTTATTCAACTAACTTATATCTTGACTCACTTTTATCATAGTTGCCTTTATCCTTTACTTGCGTAATTCTTTAAATTATAATTACCGACAATTTAATTATGACTCTAGCACCCATATTAACCTTTTCTAGCCATTTTCATTCAAATTCTTTATATTTCCACACATAATCCACATATATGGCAGCAACAATCATCCTCACTTTCACTCAATAATTTCCAAGCTTACAATTAATATAATTGCTTTCCAACCATACCCATGACATCACAATACCCCTAAATATTGCACACAATCATTCTCACTATATTAAACCAATCATAGGCTTCAAATTGTAGCATTAAACTTAGCACTTGGTTTTAGCTTGGATTTCACCCAACAAAATTCATAATTTCCTCACGCCCATGGCCACCACAGCTACCACAAAATGATTCACACATTATTTCTCCAAGGATTCAACCAACCATGAGCTTAAAACACAAAAATCCTTACCTTATGTTTCTTGAATCTTGAGACCTACTTGATATTTCTTCAATTACTCTTGAATAACTCACTATCCAAGCCTCTCACTTTTCTCTCATTTCTTTCCTTGGCCGATTCTCTGTATATTTCCTTTCACATGCATGGTGGCAAGGAGAAAATGGCATGGAAGCTTGAAAATGGCATGGACCATGGACGAGAAGAGGAAAATATCTTGTGGCAGGAGATAAGAACTAGCCATGGGATAAGAATGAAGAGTCAAAGCTTCCTTTGGAAGCTTTGACCAACTTAATGACAAAATTACCATTTTGCCTTCCAAGGTTTTCACCCTTTTTAATTGTATCCTCGCACAATCTTTTAATTCCAATTTCTTTTCATTTTTCTTCCTTAACACTTGTATCAATAAAATATGAAGTTCATGCTTCAGCGAAGTATCACCAAAATATTTAAATATTTACTTACCTGCGCTAGCTTTATTTAATAAAGAAACGCAGGCCTAATTAATGTCATTTTTCTCTGAAATTTCCTTGTTCTTCTTCTCCCCCACTTAGATTGACCATATACTCATTCTTCACGAAAAATTTTGAGATTGAATAAAATATTAATATTTTAATATTATTTTATTAATAAAATATTATTTTATTTCAAAATTTTTCACTTGTCTTTTTGGCACCCAAAATGTCTTATTATGCCTTGATTCACTTCTAAATCACTATTTATCTTACTAATTAATCCTCAATAAAAAAAATATAATTATTCAATTGTTATTTCCTCGCGTGAGATATATTTTATTCCAAACTATTCATTTCGCCCTTCATTACTTTTAAACATTGTAATTAACCCCAATTGGCATCCAATGAGCCTTATTAGCCAACTTATCATAGTACGGGGTGTTACAGTCTCTGTATCGTTTAGTCTTTCACAACGCATGTCACTTTTTAGTTAAGTTGGAGAATAAAGCTTTTTGGGCAATAAAGAAATTGCACTTTGACTTAGAGGCAGCCAGTGAGAAGCGTTTGCTTTAGCTTAATGTGATGGACAAGATCAGATTAGATGCCTACGAAAATGTCAAGATATATAAAGAGAAAACAAAAAATTGGCAAGACAGAAGGATTGTTGAGTGTTGATTTGAGCCAGGCCAGTATGTGTTCTTTCTTAAGTCTCTACTGAAGCTACTTCTTGAAAATTAAAAGTGAAGGTGGTTAGGACTGTTTCTTGTTTGGAGAGTGGTTCCACAAGATGTAGTAGAACTTGTTGATGGTATGACAAATGAGTCATTCAAGGTGAATGGGTAGCAGTTGATGAATTATTGGGGAGGAGATATTGATCATCAATGCTCCTCCATTAGTCTTTTTGACACCAATTAAGCTACAAAGAGAGTTTAGCTAAAGACAATGAAGAAAGTGCTACATAGGAGGCAACCCAAGTTTTTCCTCACTTAGTCTATTTTAGTTAAATTTTGAATTTTTACATTTAAAAATTTTAATGTTCAATCATTAATTTTTTGTTTTCTTTTTGTAGGTTTCTTATGTTTATTCTTTCATTCTCTCACACCAAAGAGCTAAAATTTCACATACTTACTCGCAAAAACACGAAAAATCTCAAAATTCGTTCATTAAAACACAAGATTCAAGGACTTTGAGCAATTTTTCTCCATGAAAAATCATCAAAAAGTCTAATTTTTCAAGTAAGTGGTTAAATCTTTCAAGAATTCTTGTTGTGGTAAACTTGGCCTTTGTGGTAGTGATTTCTAGGTAATTATTGATGGGTCTTCATTATATTTCATTGTGTTGAAAGTGTGTTTGTTAATTTATTGAATTTTTTTTTGAAATTTGAGAATTTGATATTTAACAAGAAAGAATAATACCAATTTTCTACACTTATTATTGAATTATGCTATTTTAGTGATTTTGGTAATATTCTTATTGTTGGAATACTTTCGAACACTAATTTAGAATATTAGGATTGTGGGTTAATATTTTTATGGTGCGTTTAGTTTTTCTTATTGAGAGTGAATTGTGGTTTAGAAATTTTTGTTGAGAAACTAATCATGGCACTTAAGAAAAGAACTTGTGGCAGTTGTAGCTATGATCAGAGGAAATTTGTTTCATCAAAGCAGTGCAACACTATAATTAGTTATCGGTGCAAAAAGTATTGGTACCAGAAAAAGGCATTACTATACCCGAGATGTACTTTACAGATATTTTAAATGTTATTGAGGAACAAAGGTGGGATCAGTTTTGCACTCACCTAAAGGAAGCAATTATGCTAGTTGTGCATGAATTCTATGCTAATGCTACAGAGCATGACAATAGGGTTGCATTCTGTAAAGGACGTCAAGTACCTTTGAACAAGCATACCATCAACCAATTCTATAGCTTACCAAACATTGATCATGATGAGTATAGCCAATATTTGGATGGTAATGTATACTTGGATGAAGTCCTCAATTTGCTTAGCAACCCTGGTACCAGCTTGCATAAGTTTAAGGGACTTTTGATTTCTTTTAAGGCTAGTTCTATGAAGCATAAATATAAGGTTTGGTACCATTTTCTCACTGCCTTAATGCTTCGAGTGATGCATGTTATTGATGTCATCAAGGATAGAGCGGTGTTGTTCTATGCCAATGTAACAGGTAAATCTATTGATGTTGGTCAATTGTTTTTCATTAACATAGTTCACACTACGTGTTTAGTTAAGGGCGGCCTTTTGGTTCTCGTCACTTATGACCACTCTATGCAAAGGAGAGAGGGTTACATGGACAAGCAATGACGGACTATTGCATCCAAGAGTTCCTTTAGATAAGGGTATCATTACTTGGTTTCTTGGCCATGATGCCACTGGTGGGAGTGCATCTACTATAACATGACCTCCATTATGCCCCCCGAATATTAGTGTATCACAATGGTTTAAAAGTATTGAGCACCACATAGACTGTCAAGAGAGGCATAGTTGAGCCATTAAGCAGATGATGAGAGCATACGTTGAACATGTGAGCATGGATATGGATGCTTTCCCTTCTTGGCCAACAGATTTTGACTTTGATGCCTATAATGACGTTGGCGATGAGGATGACCAGTAGAGTTCATCTACATGCTTAAAGGAGTATTCTCTTTTATTTACTTTAACTAACATTACGGACAAAGTTAGCTTTAAGTTTGGGGAAGGTGTTGAAAAAGTTTTATGTTTTTGTTTTTGAAGTGTTAGGAATGAGTTGAGAACTAAAGCTAGAGTTAGTGCACAAATGATCTTGATTTACTTATCCAATAATGATAACCAATTATCCTGTTAATCTTTTATTCATAGTAAGCATAAAAATTGTTTAAGTGTTACATGAATTCTTACGTTTAGTATCATGAGAGGATGAGATTTCCATAATTGAGCACTCTATCTCTTGCATTGAAGTACTATGTACCTTTAGAGAAAGCTTATATCAATGTAAAATTTTTTTAAACCATGTTTGGAGTTTTAGAATTTGTTCGACTCTTCCTTGAGGTGAAATCATAGGCTATAATTAGTTAGGGAGATGACTTACGCTATCCTTGGACCGATTGAGCCTTTCAAGCTAACCTAGTTACATTTTTATCCTTAGTATACCCCTTTGAGCTTAAATTTTCTTTTTATTTGATTAAACACATGAATAAATTAGCTTAGCCTTTGAGCAATTTTCCAATTTTACAACCTTTACTCCTAAGCATATATATTGTTATATGAAATATATGTTGAGCTATTTGATGAATAGGTTGAGAAGATGGAATGTAGAAAAGACAAAATTTTTGTGAAGCATTCATTCTACTACTAATGAAGGAAACAAGTTTAGGGGTGGTCAATTGAGATTAATAAAAAAAAGTTTTTGATGTAGGAAAAGTGAAAGAAAAGAAAGAAGGTGTACTCTGTGAAGAAAAATAAGGCTATAGAGATCCTAGAACAATTACGTGATTAGGTTGATTTGAGCTACATATTGTCCCACATCCTACCTTGACCCTAGCCACATGTTACATGTTGAATAAAGTCCTAAAGATCTTTAGTTATGTGCTAGCTGACATTAGTGGAGATTGAGATCAAAAGCAAACGTATGAAACTCTAAACTAATTTGAAGTTTACATGAGCATAAATTTATCCGGAGTACACGATACTCATTGCAAGAGATTTCACACACACAAGAATCAATTTGGAAATAAGCTTGCATTTCAATGTAATTTGAACTTTGACAATAGTTTTGTGTTTTTTTGAGTTTGGAAAACGAGATAATTTATGAGGAATTTAAGGTGATCAATGACCTGGGCCAACCTACTCCTAGTTTGATGTTTTCAACTATGTTATGTCATTTTTATCTTAGTTTTTCCTTGAGGGCTAGTAAAAAAGTAGGTTTGGGGGGGGGGGGGGGTGATAACTTTATTATATATAATTATTTTGCCAAATTTTGATTGCTAAAAATAGCTAAGTCCTTGTGCTTTGAAGTTGATTTTAGGTAGTTGTTTTGCTTTTTTCATTAAGTTTAGTGCATATTAAACTAATTTAATCCAAGTAATTTTACCTCATTTCATGTTAAAAGTCCTAATTTGAGCCATCATTAATTTAGTATTTTTTTTAAGGTTCTTAAGTCCATAAAGCTTCATGAAAATGAACTGTGCAAAAATGGTTAGGTGCAGATTTTTACTAAACATGATGTGGCATTTTAGGAATAAATCACACTACAAGGGTTCGATTGATGAGATTCTTGAACCACTAGAAAGCTAAGAAGAATGGCTATAACTTTCATGTTTCTTACATTTCCCAATTCCAATCGAATAATGGTAAACAACCTTGTAGATGTTAGCGTACTGTAACAATCTGCACAAGGGTAAACCAAAGTACCTAGCGCCATAGCCTCAGAGTCTCAAGGCCGTAGGACCAGAACGTTGGCAGCATGGGACAACAATTGTCTAGGGACTCAACACCATGGCACCAGAAGATCAGCACCGTGGCATTGTGATGGCTAATACTTATCAAATTCTAAAGGAGCTGGCACAACTTGTTTTTAGCATTTTAAGTTTTAATTTTTTTGGGGCTTTTTGAGGGATTAGAAATATACCTTTTTGAGGAAAAACATTAGAGAGGAATGAGCAGCAGCTTTTTCAGAAAAAAAGAGTGGTTTTATACAAGAGAGAAATGAGAAGAAAGTAACAGAAGTAAAGATTAGATTTGACAGAAAATTGTTTCTCACTTTAGGTTTGTTATCTCTCTCTTTCTTTTGCTATAAACATGAATTATTTGGATGAAATCATGTTGTTTACTTCTATTATCTGAGCTAAACTATTTTTCTAAGATTGTGGTGAATTTCAACATATGATCTAAATATTTATTTCTCTTTTATTTATTATGAATGGGTATGGTTATGTTTATTCAAATCTGTTAGTAAAGCTTTTGATTGTCTGGTTAGCAATTGAATGATTTGTGAATTTGAATGAGACTCAATAGAGTAATTTTAGATTAGACTAAGTTTTGAATAGTGTATGTTAACATCACTTAGAGATTAAGTAATTTGATTTACAATTAGGGTAGACATGCGCCAAAATGCCATACATAGTCAAATTAGAACACTAGCGAATGAACTATATTTTATTGATTACTATAGAAATATAGTAACGGAGACTTGTGCATAGGTTTAGAATCAAAGCTAGCAAAACCACCCATGAATGTAAATATTGAGAGAAACAAATATCTGATGAACTGTTCAATGAACCCATAATCATAAGTTTTAGTCTGTTGCCTCTCTGGTGAATTTTTTTAGTTTTTCGTTAACTAGTTTAGTGTTTGATTGAATTTAGTTGTAATTGATTTTCCACAAAATTAAGTTACTTGAATAAGATTAATTTAGCATAATTTTAATACTTAGTGAAAAATTAGGAGCAAATCCTTATGGAATATGATTCTAGACTTACTTGCTCGACATGTATACATCCGTGTGCTAAACTAACAACAAGTTTTCAGATTTTTTAGAAAACAATAGTGGTTTTACACAAGAGAAAAATGAGAAGAAAGCAAGAGAAGTGAAGACTATATTCGACAAAAAATTGCTTCTATTGGACAAAAAATTGTTTCTTACTCTAGTTTTGTTATCTCTCTCTTTCTTTTGTTGTAAACATGAATTATTTTAGTGAAATCATGTTGTTTGCTTTAGTTATCATTAGCTAAACTATTTTTCTAGGATTATGGTGGATTTCAACATGTATTTTGAATATTTGATTCTCTTTTGTTTATTATGAATGGGTATGGTTATGTTTATTCAAATTTATTCGTAAAGCTTTTGATTGTCTGGTCTGTAATGGAATGATTTGTGAATCTAAACGAGACTTGACAGAATGATTTTAGATTAGACTAAGTTTTGAATATTGTATGTTCACGTCACTTAGAGAATAGGTGATTTGATTTGTAATTAAGGTAGACATATGCCTAAATGCCATACATAATCAAATTAGAACACAAGCTGAATGGACCATATTTAGTTGATTACTATAGACATATAGCAATCCAATTAAGTTAGGTATTTGTACTAGCTTCTAAACAAAGACTTGTGCAAAGGTTTGGATTCTAGGCTAGCAAAACCACCCTTAGATGTAAATATTGAGAGAAACGAATGTCAGATGAAATGTTTAATGAACCCATAATTTTAGGTTTTAATTTATTTCTTCTTTAGTGAAGTTTTTAGTTTTCATCAATTAGTTTAGTGTTTGATTGAATTTAGCTGTAATTGATTTTCTACAAAATTGAGTGACTTGAATAAGATTAATTTGGCATAATTTTTGTACTTAGTGAAAATTTAGAAGCAAATCCTTATGGGATACGATTATGGACTTACTATTTATATTACTTGTTTAATACGTATACTTGTGTGTACTAAATCAACAATAAGTTTTTGACAACCTTTACTCTTAAGCATATATATTACGACCATAAATCAACAACGAGTTAATTAGGAAACTACATACTTAGGCCTGTCACATACATAACTACAGAGTGGTTAGTGTACACAAACTACCAACTTAGGGGAGTATTCTCTCTTATTTACATTTAGTAACACTGGGTACATTGTTAGCTTTAAGTTTGGAGGGGATTTGAAAACTTTTATGTTTTTGTTTCTGAAGTTTTATGAAGGTGTTGAAAACTAAAGCTGGAGTTAATGCACTTGTAACACCCCCAATTTTAAGTATAAAATAAGTTAACTAAGGGTGAGTTATGAACTATATTGTGCTTTGAGGACTTTGATGATATGTTAAGTATGCCAAGTATATGGTAGTATGCGTATTGACACTTAAGTATATTTTTATGAAAACGTGTGATAAATCTTATAGTTTGATGCTTTAATTTGAATTTGATGTGAAATTTGAGGATATATGTGTATGGATTGGAGTTATATGAATTCTTTGAAATGTGATATCAACAGGGAATGATTTTGGGGTGTTAAGTTCAAATTTTGGAAGTTTCGAAACCTAAAAACTACCAACAAGGGAAAATAAATCCATTCATTTAGAAATGTATTGATTCATTCTTAGCAAAATGAACAATATAAGGCGCATGACAGAAATTGTATTGATACATTTCGCAATGTATCGATACATTCTTGGAAGGATAAATGTCTATCAATACATTATCCAAATGTATTGATAGATCTGAAGCATAGAGCATCCAAGGGAAAAAGTATTGGTACATTTTCCCATGAATCGATACATTTAAGGTAGTGAGCCTTCTACTTGAAATCTATTAATACACTAGGGTAATCTATTGATAGATTTGGTTGAAATACATGTAAATGTATCAAGACATTCCCAAATGTATCGATACATTCCTAGGTTAAGGCAAAACTAAAAAGGGTTTTGAGTTATCTTCCCATTTAAGTAAAAACCTAAACTCTTCCTCTCTCTCTCTCACTACCCATTTAAAATGCTAAAGCCCAAATGGATTTTTAGAGCAATTTGGAGCTAATCTACGCTTGAGAAAACATTATTGAGGTAAGATTACATCGTTTTACTGATTGATTTTCAATTTAATCGGTTAATAACCTAGAAATCCAATTTTTTCAACTTTAATGTATCCCCTTAATTTTGCTGGAATTTGGAGTTTAGATTCAAGCAATCCAGCTTCTAAGGTATGGTTTCAGCTCGTTATTGAAGGATTTGAGCTTGAATGTTGGATTGTTAAGAATTTAGTTATTTTTAGAAAAACATGGCATTTTCAAAAGCTACGAATTTAATTATATTTTGATGTCTGATGTGTCCTAAGGGAAAATTTGAGCTATTTGACCAAGTAGGCAAGCTAGAAGGCGATTGGAGGCTACAGTTGAGCTTGCTTGTGGAGTGCCTCCAATTTGTCACTATGAGTGTGTTAATTTAAAATGTATGAGATGCATGACGCATGATAAATGCACTACATTGGTACTAGATTTTTTATATAGGTCTAGATGAACATGCCTAGGCTAAAGAACAATCACATATGTGAATATATATATATGGTTATATGTACTGCAATGTGTGTGCTTTGGACAAGCCATTTGATGGCCTATGTTTATTGTGTGAGCCTAGACTAGGAAGTCTAAAGGATATGATGAACATATAGGAGTAAATTATCCTAAATGAATGATTCTCAGAGTAATTAAGCAGTTGATGCCTTAGAGGCGTTGAGGCACTTAAAACCATATCGAGCTTACAGACAATTTAAAGCTCATAAAATATGATCCATGATTTGATGTGGACACATGGAATGTCAAAGGCATGATGGCCTTATTTGTGGAATTGTGTTCTGTCCGAGGGATGAATTTCGGGCGTTGATTTGATTTGAGTTTGACTGGAGTCCCTTCCCCCTGTGACTTGTTATATGCTTACAGGGATGGTGGTAAACAAGGATAGTGGTATTAGTTTTGCCTAGGATACCTGTCTGTAGTGCTTTGATGCCATTTGTCTAACAATACTCCAAATAATGCCATCTGTTGGGAGATTACTCTGGACGATGACTCTAATTCTCTACACGTTGCTTCTATAGGCATGTTATTTATTTCTCTACCAACAGCTTTGCTTTAAGTGTGATTTGACTCCGCCAGTTGGCCACCATTCATGATTTGAAGATGTCCGAGGGAGGACCACTCTATGATTATGATTTGATTTGTGTATGATATGAGATTACCTCAGATAGGTCTAGACAAATTTACTCTAAATCTAATATGATACTTTAGTAACCAGAGTGTGCCATGGAGGATAACTTCAAATGGCTGTGACAACGAGCCTAGTGATATATATGCTATCTATGGAGACTCTTTAAGGAAGATGATTTCCCCTAACATTGGAGATGTTTGTTAAAATGTTTGGTTGTACTGGTCATGCCTTCAATAATTATTTGTTTCCTTATATATATATATGTATGTATATGATTTTGATTTATCTACACCCCTCACTAAGTATTAGATGACTCACTCATTTGTTGTACCTTATGCAGATAAATAGGCCACAAGACTACATGGCAAAGGTCATCAAGTGATAGACCAATTTTGGCATCCAGTAGGTCTCTATCTGATATGTCCACTCCGTTACGTTTGTTGTGAGCTTTCGTTCGACATTTGGCTTAGTTATGTATGTAGGCACGCTATGCCATTTGAACTTGTATCGAGGGTTGTTAAGCATAAACCTGTTTTGATGGCCAATGTATGGCTTTATGAATATTATGTAAGAATGATGTGCCAAGGATAATGTTTAATATTTGAATTTAAATTTTATCTATAAATATTTAGTTATGAAATCCATCGACTATGTCTTATATGATTCGAAGTTATGAGGCTTACTCGGGTCTTGCAAGCTTCGCTTGTCAAGCTCATGCTTCGATTATTGACCCTTGGATTTGGGCCGCGACAAAGTTGGTATCAGAGCACCTAGGTTTAAATTATCCTAGGTTCTCTTATGTCTATAAACGAAGTGTTGGGATTAGTGTAGTGTCTTGCTCATGGTTAATGACTGCAGCACAGATTATGACTTGGAGGCTACATGAATTCCCAAGTGTTAGTAAGCTGACCTAGAAATTTTGAAATTTTGAATTTTGAACATGATACTGCTTCATCTTGAAATAGGATGCCGTCGAAGATGAAGCTACCTTAAAGGCTACGAGAGAGCAAGATACCCCGGATGAGCCATGGAATAACCGTGAATGTCCACATCAAGGAGTTGTGGTGGAAGTGTTAACTCCATATGTTTTTTATGATAACAAAAATTTCCTCATTCATTAATGTATAATCTTGTTACTTAAGTGTACAGGAATTAATTTAATACCCCGAACAAAGTTGTCCAATTAAGGCAAGTCAAGAAGCATGCTAAACTTAATGCAGAGTTAATCAGTCAAAGAAGGAAAGAGTAAGTAAAGAACAAAAACATAACCTTAGTAACTGATTAACAGGGGACCTTAATCGATTAAGGCATGGCTGTGTGATAAGTTGAAGCAAAATAGAAATATGCTAATCGGTTAAGTAGTCTGGTTAATTGGTTAGAGCACAAGGTCTTAATATATTCAAATGCTAAAAAAAAGTTTGAAAATATAGTTGACCATAGAAAGGAGACAAAATAGAGAAGCTCAAAATTCAAAAAAATTCTAGTTGACTAAAGCTGATTTTAATTGGTTATGGCTGAAGGAAGTATAGCTTCAATTAGTTAAGGAAGGAGCTAACCAATTAGAAGAAGACTGTTATGTAGAGAAGAATGAAAACAAAAAAGTTTGTAATCGATTAGAGTATCTTGTAATTGGTTAAAGCAGAGAACTCAACAGTAAGACAGTGCAGGGTAGAGAAGTCGTAATCAGTTAGAGCTGCCTATAACAAAAAAGTCTGACTCCCTAAGTATAAAAGGAAGCTCTAGCGTTCAAAGAAAGTAGATTTGAAAATAAAACAGCCATTTTGAGAAAAAAAAAATATTCTTCACCTAAAACACTTATACTTCATTCCAAGTCTAGAAAAAGCGTTTGTGCTTGATTGTAATCTATCTAGACTTGTAAACGTACTTCGTTGTACTTCTTTTTCTTAGGAAATTAAAGTGTGGGAAGCACTTTAAAGGTTATTGTTAGGGATTATAGCTTGGTTTGAGAGCTAACCTTGCAAAAGCTTAGTGGAAGCTATTAATTCTATCCGTTAGTGAAATTGGGTTGAACCACTATAAATAGTCTTGCTTTGTCCACTTCTCTTTATCCTTCCTTACATGGTGTCTTTTAGCCACTACAAGCTTTACATTCACTTTTCTTCTAATCGATTAAAAGCTCTATCATTCCAAAAAGGCTGAGCTTAAAATTTTTAGAGCTATTCATCCCTTCTATAACTCCATTAGGACCAACAAGTAGTATCAGAGCCATACCCTCAAATTTAAGGCTTAACATCCTTAGGGAAAATCCACATGGCGTTGTAAAAGTCAGTTGTTGCTAAGGGTCAATCCACAAATAGGCCTTATCTATTTAATGGATCAAACTATGCTTATTGGAATACTAGGATGTCCATATACATTAAAGCCCTTGACAATGAAATGTTGGGATGCTATTACAAAAGGACCTTATATTCCCACCTCACCTGGTTCTGTCACTGGTGAGAAAATGCCTAAACTAAAAGTTGAATGGACTAAAGCTAAAGTCAAAAAGGTCCAAACAAATTTCAAAACCATCAACACTCTTCATTGTGCATTGACTTCCTTCAAATTCAACATAATCTCTTGCTACACTACTACCAAAGAGATATGGGAAAAACTTAAAGTCATTCATCAAGGAACTTCACAAGTAAATGAGTCCAAAATTGCCCCACTCACCCATAATTATAAAATGTTTAAAATGAAACTGGGTGAAAATGTCATTACCTTGTTCGATAGGTTTACCAATATTACAAAGAAGCTCAATCAAGTTGGAAAAGCCATCTCTAAACATGAGTTTAGGGGTGAGCAAATGGGTGGATTTGGTAGTTTGGTCTACCATACCTAAGGACTAAATGGACCAATCATTTTTAAAAAAACAAACCAAACCGACTAAACATAAAATTTGTTTGATTAGTCCGATTTTGAACCAATGAACCAAAATTTGATCACCTTTTTTTTTACAAATTATAATATTAAAACTTATAAACTTCGTCCATAATTATATATATATGAAATTAATGATATAACTTATATGTTATATTGTTTCATATCAAAGTTTGTATATATAATAACTAATTATAAACAACATGATATAAAATCTAAGGTGAAAGCTAATAAACTTATTAAGAGTAATCATATAAATAAAATTTATTAGAAGTTATAGTAATGCTTATGTATAAATTAAATATATGTATATATATAATATATTGCATTATTATATATATAAAATTAATGATACAAATTATATTTTAAAATGTTTTATATAATAATATAAATAAAGTCTATTATAAGTTATAGCAATGCTTATGTCTAAATTAAATATATGTATATATAATATATGACTTTATTATATATATATATAAAATTAATGACATAACTTATATGTTATAATGTTTTATATCAAAGTTTGTATAAATAATAACTAATTATAAAAAATATATCAAGCTCGGCTCTACAATATGTTTATTATGCCATTCCTACATAAGAATGCATGTTTGCTTACTTGGGTACCTCAAAAATCGTTAAAGGACGATAATGTACCAAATGGTACAACTAAGTTGATTCAAGCCTCGAACTAGTCCAAATAGAGATTTTAAGATGAAATTGAGAATTTCAAAACCCCAAAATGACTTAAAATGGTGATTCAGAGTTCGAGGACCGATTTAGAGTCAAATTGGAATTTTCATGACTTAGGGGCAAAATGGTCATTTTGCTAATCGAGGTTAAGATGTGAGTGTTGGATCAAATTTTTGACTACGATTGATCATTTGGAGTATAATTTGAGTTTGAGAAATGAAAAATTTTAATTCTGGCATTTTTCTAAGGATAAGGGTAAAATAGTCATTTTGCGACCCTAGGGGCAAAATTGCAATTTTACACACCCAACACTTGTCCAGCACATGAAATTCACCCATTATTATTATAGATAATTGAAGAATTTTAAATGGTGGAGAGAGATTACTTAATGGTTAAATATGACACATGGGCCAATGGAATGGTGACATGTGTCAAATTTTCATCCATTTATTAATTGGCTTTAAAAATCAGCCCATAACCCTCCCAACTCATTTCTCTTGGCCGGCCAAAGGAAGAAAAGGGAAGAAAAGAAGAAGAACAAAAACCTAGCTAAGAAATTCAAGAGAAATTCACAAAATTTCAAAGAATCAAGTGACAAAAGGTAAGATTTTTCAATTCTAGCTTGTGATTTACCTTTCCTATGCATTCTTTTTCATTTTCCATGGTTGAGAATCAAGTTTGCATGAGGATACCCTTTCTGGCCGGACATGGGGGGAGGAGTTTTGAAATTGGATTTGGTTAGATTTCAATGTATTTTAGTGTTTTTAGTTAGTTAGTGATGTGTAGCATGAAAATCAAGCAAGAAAAATTCACTTCCTCCCATCACCCATCATTGGCCGAATTCTCCATGTAGAATATTGATGCTGATTTTAATTTTATTTCAAGTGATTTGGTTAGGAATTAGTGATTTATGGTGTAAGAATCAAGCTTGAAAAATTATAGTGTTGATGCACCCACCATGGCCGAATTTTCCAAGAGAAAATGTGAGGATGATTTTTTCATATTTCAAGTTATTTAATTTGTGTTTGATGATTTGGAGTATTGGGAGAAAAATCGAATTATTTGGAGTTCAATTGGACGCATTGGCAAATTAATCAGGAGATAGATCGAATTAGGCCAATACCATTTTATTTAGGTACATAATTGAATTTATATTGAGCACCGTATATAGATAGTTACCCGAGTATTTCACATCCCATTTCATGCATTAGTATAGAGCCTGAATTGGTTTTATTACAATTTAGCACAAATGTAGTAAATGGCTTATTGTGCATTATGTCTAGGTGGTGAGCATTCTGGCAAAAGTAAAGAGATAGTACCCGAGGATCAAGAATCGGAGTACTCGAAATTCAACTCCCGAAATAGTGAGTAACCTTACTATCATCTTAATTATCTAAAGTGGTTTTTATCCAATTTTGTGAATTTTATGGAAAGTGAATTAAATGATTAATTTTTTGGTTTTATAAACAAAATGTGATTTAATGAAATGATTTCATAAAATTGTTTTAAAATTGAATGATGGTTTGAAAATAGAGTAATTGGAGACTGTTTTTGTGTGTTGTAAATTCATGATTCTAATCGAATGGCTCATGAAAATTTTTGCATGAATGGCTGAATTGGTATTTGTGTTGAAATATATAAACTGTGTATTTAGCCTTGAGAGGCTAGATTGTGATATAATTGCCATGTCATGCGGTTGAGATTTTATTGTATGGTGGGTTTAGATTGCTGCAGTGGGTGGGTTCTGTGGACCAACCTTTTTGAGGGGCACGGTAACCCCGTTATATTCTTATCTTAGTCGGAAAGGCGTGTAGGGTAACTCCCAAGGTACAACTTTAGAGTTCACTTCACGCCAAAGCACCACGTGAGGGTGAACTCAGCCAACGCCAAGGAACGACTATGTTTTCAAAATAAAAACATGATTTATGCGTATAAGATTTTTTTTTAACAGCCTTAGCGGACTCGGTTGGGATACCCCAGGCCAAGGTATCCCTGATAACTGAGTATGAGAATGATTTTGGCATGAGCCAAAGTTTTAAGAAATTCATAAGCCTTGTTGATTACTCGATTTATATGAACTGATTTTATTTGGTTGAAATGAGTTGAAAGGTGATGAATTACAGTATGATGATCTATTTTAATTGTCTCCATTTACTCAACTTTTGATATTTTAGATGGTATATGTTTACTAACTGGGATTATATAATCTCATCACCCTCCTTTCCACTCATTTCAGGTTTAGGATAGTCGGTAGATAGCTCATTTCATTGAGGGCTACAATTGGACTTGCATCCTCAAAAACTCTAGGTTTATCGCTTTTGATATTTTTGGTTGTTCGTGGGCCCACATGTCACTGTAAATTAAATCTTATGCTTTGGTTATCTGTATTACAGTATGTATGAATTTATTTAGCTTTTACGCTACAAAAATTATTTACCGGTAACTCTATAAATATTATTTTATAAGAAAATAGAATATTTTATTGAATATTTTTATTATATTCAAATAGTTATAGTTTCACTTTAAATGAATGTTTTAGACATCTAAACTTATTTTTTATTATGAAATATGTGTTTTCCACTCGCATACTACATTTTTAGCTAGTTTCGAGACTTTCGAGGAAAAATGACCAAAATGCCCCTGTGAGAGAAAAATTATTTTTCTATTGTTTTGATTTGAAAATAGTTTATAATCTCTCAAAACATGATACTTAACAACTGTTGCTCACAGGGGAGGTGCAAAAACTGATATTAAAGCCTTGCGGGGTTTCGGTTGGCATTCTAGGTAATGAATGTCTATCGAAACATCGCGACAGTTGTTTAGGGCTTGAGAAGAGTACCGAGTCGTGACAAAATATGTTATAAAATGTAAGGTGATAATTAATAAAGTTATTAAATATAATCATATAAATAAAGTTTATAATAAATTATAGTAATGCTTATGTATATGTATATATAATATATTTATATAATTATATATACATATTCATACAATTTTACATTACGAAGCATTACTAAGGTGCAATAATTATACAATATTAATATGTAGGATATTTACTATCATATATTATAATATTAACATATAACTTATGTCATTTAAAATATATAACTTGTAATTTCATATTAATACAGATTTATAAATAAATAAATATATATAACTAATATTAAATTACTATGATTATGATTTGTACACGTACGTACAATACCCTAATATATTTTAAATATATTATTAATTAAGTTTACTATCAATTCTTCTTAATATATAAAAAAATATTATATATATGAGTATATATATAAATATATAAAAATCTAGTTTGGTTTTTTTGGGTGGATTGGTCTAAAAATTTTAAAACCGAGAACCGACCATAATTTTTTGAGTTAGTTAAAAAGCTATTTAGATGCCTCCTAAGAAGCTGGAGACCAAAGGTCATTGTTATCCGAAAAGCCAAGGATCTCAATATGGTCACACTTGATGAAATTTGTGGCTCCCTCCTCACACATGAACTTGAAATGAAGGAAAAAGAAGAGGAAGAAACGAAATAAGCTAAAGAGAAAAGGAAAAAACTTGCACTCAAGATTAGTTCACTTAAGAAAGAACTTGAAGAATTATCAATTGATGATGATGAAGAGTTGGCAATGATGGCCAGAAGGTGTAGGAAGCTGATAGGACAAAAGGGCAAAAGGTTTTTAAAGAAAAATTACAAGAAAGACGAAGGTCATTCTTGGAAAAATAAGCACAAGAGTGATCTCAACAAGAAGGATGAATGATCTGCTTTGAATGTAAGAAATCATGACATTTCAAATTTGAATGTCCAATATTGAAGGAAGAATCTTTAAAAAGAATGAAGAAACCAAAAAAAGCAATGGTGGTAGCAATTTGGTCCAATAATGACTTTTCAAGCTCAAAAAAAGAAAAAGAAAAGTTAGAAGTAAGAGCCAATTTTTGCTTAATGGCAAAAGAAGAAGAAATTAAGGTTGAGCAAGGACAAAAGGACCAATGTTTGGAAGCTCATCCAAAGAACAGGTAGCCTTAGTACCTGGACAATGGTTGCTCAAGGCACATGATCAGGAATGAAAGCTTGTTTGTCAAGCTTGATAGAAGAAGAATGGTAGTGTTTCCTTTGGTGATGACTCTAAGGGTATTATCCAAGGAATTGGACCCATTGGTAACACATCTAAAACTTAAATCAGGCATGTCTTATTTGTTAAAGGTTTAAAACATAATATGCTAAGCATTAGTTAGCTTTCTGATAGAGGTTTTAAAGTATGCTTTGATTCCCATGCATGTCAAGTGATTGATGTTAACACTAACAATGTAACATTCATTGGCAAAAGAATTAAGAATATGTATGTCATTTTTATTGATGAAATTAAATCTAGTGAATCATGCTTTATTGCCAATGATGTTTGCGATAGTTGGTTGTGGCATAGAACACTAGGACATGCTAGCATGCACACAATTTCAAAACTTTTGAGAAGAAACTTAGTAATTGGACTACCAACAATCTTATTTGAAAATGATTAAGTTTGAGATGCATGTTAATTTGGAAAATAAGTTAGAAGTTTCTTTAAATCTAAGAAAGTCATATCAACTTCTAGGCCACTTGAACTATTGGATATTGACTTGTTTGGACCAATCATTGTTGCTAGTTAAAGAGGTAAGTCATATGGCTTTGTTGTTGTTGATGATTACTTTAGATATACATGGGTATATTTTCTTGCTCATAAAAATGATGCTATAATACCCCGTACTTTGATATGGTGACTAATAAAGCTTATTGGATGCCAATTAAGGTATAATAAGGTATTTTGGGTACCAAAGAGACAAGAAAAATTTTTTGAAATAAAATAATATTAAAATATTAATATTTAATCGAATGTCAAAATCAGTCATAAAGAAGGATCATATGGTTGCTCCAAGTGGGGGAGAAGAAGTACGAATGAATTTTTGGAGATAAATGACATAAGTGAAAAACGCGTGTTTTTGTTAAGTCGAGCCAGTGCAGATAAGTAAATATTTAAATATTATGGTGATATCACGTTGAAGTGCAATTTCAATATTTTGGTGGTACACGTGCAGAGGAAGAATGATAGATGGAAATTGGAATTTTTAAACGTGTCAGAAGGATCAAATCGTAAAAGATGAAAGTTGGAGGGTTACACAATACATAAAGGAAAGTTTGAGGATTTATGTGTAAATCTTAATATTTGGCATTAAATAGGAATTTATTTGTCAAATAAGATTAGATTATGTGAAAATGTGAATTATACATAGGATTTGAATGGGTCAAAAAAAATAATAAATAATAATAATTAAATAAATATGGAGTAAAAGGTATTACATGGCATAAAAGAATGAAGGAAAAAGGTGTGGAAATGCATGTGGCGGGTGGAAAAGAATTCAAGGCTTTTAACTTTGTGATTTTAGCATATGAAGTATAAGAAAGAAAAGTCAAAATAACCAATAAGTTGTGGGCAATTCGCCCATGAAAGGAAATGGAAGAGAAAAGATGAGAAAATAGTGAAATGGGGAAGAAAAGTCAAGTAAGGTGGCAGTAAGGTTCCAAGCAATTGTTGACTTGCATTCTAGCCACATGGCCGGTCAAAGAAGACAATAAAAGAAGAAGGAATGATGGAATGGGCGGTCACATGTAAAACAATAAAGAAAAATAAATAATAATAATAATAATAAGTAAATAAAAAAGAGAGTGGGCATAGCCCAATAAGAAAAGAATGGGTATGGCTCAATAGGAAGAAATGGGAAGAGCCCATGGAAAGGGCCCAATAGCAACAAATAAAGAAAAGTCCAAAAGAGAATAAAGGTAGAGACTTGGGCTTGGGCTAACCTAGCCCAAATAGGTAAAAACTTTCTTACTTTCATTAGGCTTGTTATGAAGTTGGATTATTTGGGGCTAGTCCACTTGTTTAGTTAAATTTTGGTTATTAATGGTATGAATTAAATTTAAATTACTTTAATACAATATTTTAAAAAATTGTATTAGGATGTGTCGTAGGACTAAAGTAAAGAAGAAAATATGAAATTGATGAATAGTGCTCAAGTGAAGTTAAGAAATTTTAAATGATTCGTTGTGAAGAATTATTGTTGTCGGAGGAATTTATTGGAATAATTTAGTTGAAAGTGTTAAGTTGAGTGGTATAATATTTAGAAGAAATAAAGAGAAATAATATGGATTGAAATTGGAAATAATTGGATAAATTTGAAATGACTGTGGTTGTCGTAAATATAGTTAATACTGTGGAAATATAAGATGGATTTGGGCGAAAATTATTTAGAAAGGTTGAAGTAGGCACGTGACATCATAAATAAGTTGTTGGAGATATAAAATAAGGAATTACGTAAGCAACTGATATAAGTAATTTCAGTAAAAATGTATTAAGATGTGAGTTAATTGAAGACGGTTTCATGGTAGGATGAAAAATATAAATTTGAGTAAGGATTAATTGATTGAAGTGCTACCCATATACATATGTAATTAAATATACTGAGTTCATATTTTTGCTAGGAAGTGCAAAGATAAGGTTAGAGTACTGTGGTGGCGTGCCGGAGTAAATAACGAGTGACCGGCCAGTGAAAATAGTTAGAGACACCTTCAAACAAATAGCGACTTAATATCTCGTTGTTGCCAAGTGAGTGAACTTGCATTAAAATGTTTTGGGATATATATGTTTATGTTTGATTGAATCCTCTAAAACGTTTTATTGGTTTTTCTTCAACAACTTGCACGGGAACAAGACTTTATGAAATTTTTTATGTTATGAAATGGATAGTGTGATGAATTCATATGTTTTTGTATAATGTGGATATATATATATATATATATATATACTATGTCATAATGGTACCATTGTGTGACAAATGCAACCGTACTTGTGCGGGGTGAGGTGCACTTGTTGTTGATGACAGTGGTGTGGTAGATGGATGGTGACACTGTCGATGTACACGATGTGGGGGGATGTACACGATGGCATTATTTTGTACACCATGTGGGGGGTTGCACACGATGACTCCAGCCATGTACATGATGTGGGAGGATGCACATGAGCTGGGTGAGATGGGATATCTGGCTATGTGCACGATGTGAGGGGATGCACAGGAGCTGGATGAGATGTGGTGATATACTAGTTGATATATGCTTAAGTATATGTATATGCAATAGAAAGATTATGATTATATTATGTGATTATATGGCATGATGAATCTTGAAAATTTCCCATTTACTTGTGAATTGATTTTATTATAGCAAGAAACATTCTGTTTATACTGCCTTGCTTGAATGATTGCTGGAAATTTCCTCTCTTTCCAATTTCAGGTTGAATATGGTTCCTTCATCATTAAATGATTTAAATAACCAAGGGTTAAATGGAGGGATTTTAATAAGAACTTGAACTAAGTTGTATTGTTTTCGAACTTAAGTGCATCATGATTTCTAAACTTCCTTAACGTTGCTTGTTCCCTTTCTATGTTCACTCACTGAGTTTGTTCTCACTTTTTAAAATTCATGTTTTAAGTTTCCTGAGTTAAAGGTGATTGGATCCTAGGACGAGGTGCTTCTCCCTATCCATTGCCTGGTAGGTTTAACATGAGACTACACGTTAGCAACCATGCCTAGAGTCACTCCGCTGACGGTCAAGGTCTAATTATGTGTATATGAATATTTAATGTGAAACATTAATAATCATTTGTTAATCTATTTATGAATACATTGGTGGATGATGCCATTATGAATGTATGGATTGGTTTTATGAATCATTTTCAAAGAAACGATATTTGAACATTTCGAGCTTTGGATTCTAAAGGAATAGAGATTAATGTATAAGATCAATTAAGTAGGCTTGCTTGGGCTTAGTGGGTCGAGTCCATTGGACCCTTGCACCGGTCATGGCCCAAAAATTGGGCTGTGACAGATGCATTGTCAATTTTTTTTAAACATTGTAAAAGAGTTCAAAATGAAAAAGGCCTCACCATTGTTAGTTTTAGAAGTGATCATGGTGGTGAATTTGAAAGTGATAATTTTGAAATCTTTTTTAATGAAAATGGTTTTGATCACAATTTTTTTGCTCTTAGAACTCCATAACAAAATGGAGTTGATGAAAGAAAGAATAGGACTTTAAAGGAAATGGAAAGAACAATGCTTTATGAAAATAACTTGCTAAAATATTTTTGGGCTGAAGCTGTAAACACTGTAGCTTATATTCTGAACAAAGTTTCCATGAGAACCATATTTTCTAAAACCCCTTATGAACTTTACAAAGGAAGAAAACCAAATATTTCTCACCTAAGGTGTTTTGGATGCAAAATGTTTTGTCTTAAATAAAGAAAAACACACCTTAAGGAAACTTGATGCTATGAGTGATGAGGCAATCTGCTTAGGCTATAAATTGAACTTTAAAGCATATCGAGTGTTTAACAAAAGAACCCTAGTCATAGAAGAGTCAATTCATATTACTTTTGATGAGACTAATGATGCATAAAAAAAGGTAGTGCTTGATGATGATAATGCATATGACATTGAGAAGAAAATAGAAAATATGAGCTTAGATAGTAAAGAAAATGATAAAGAAAGCTCGAAAAAGAAAGATGATGGTGAACCACCATTAGAAGACTTGCAAAAAACTGAAAAACAACACAATGATCTCCCTAGAAGCTGGAGAATTGTAAGGAATCAGCCTCAAGAACTCATCATTGGTGATCCCTTGAAAGGTGTCAAATAAAAAGGGATTAAAGGAAGCTTGTGAGTTTTTAGCATTCATATCACAAGTGAAACCAAGGAACTTTGAGGAAACTGAAAAGGAAGAGAGTTGAATGATTACTATGCAAGAAGAGTTAGGCCAATTTGAAAGGAACAAGGTTTGGACATTACTATTTTGTACTTATTTTTCTGATTATTAATGAAATGTTTACAAAGTAGCTAGGCCCTGTGAGAACTTCCAGCTTTAAAAAAAAAAACTATGCAATTGTTGGTACAAAATGGGTATTTAAGAACAAGATGGATGAGTTGGGAAATGTGGTAAGAAATAAAGCAAGGTTTGTTGCTCAAGGCGACAGTCAAGGAAAAGGTATTGATTATGATGAAACCTTTGCTCCAGTAGCTAGATTAGAAGCCATTAGACTTTTACTTGCCTATGCATGCTTTATGAATTTTAAACTGTTTCAAATGGATGTTAAAAGTACATTTCTTAATGGCTTTATACAATAAGAAGTTTATGTTGAATAGCCCCTTGGTTTTAAAGTGTCTGATAAAATTGATCATGTATATAAATTGCATGAAGCTCTCTATGGACTAAAACAAGCCCCTAAAGCTTGGTATGAAATACTTTCTAAGTTTTTAATTGAAAAAGGATACTCTAGGGAAAGTGTAGATAATACTTTGTTTATTAAGAAAAATGAGATTGGTTTAATTGTTGTTTAAATTTATGTTGATAATATTGTATTTGGTGCTACTAATAAAAGGTTGTATGAGAATTTTGGGGAGAATTTGATATGAGCATGATGGGAGAACTAAAGTTCTTTCTTAATTTACAAATCAAGCAATGGGAGGATCGAATATGCATCAACGAAGAGAAGTATACCAAAGAAATGCTGAAAAAGTTAGATGTGATGAATATGAAATCAATTGGAACTCCTATGAGCCCCTCCACAAAGCTTGACAAAGATGAAAAAAGGGAAATTGTGGACCAAAAGCTCTATAGAGGTATGATTGGTTCACTTTTTTATCTTACTACAAGTAGACCTGATATATTATTTAGTGTGTGCCTATGTGCAAAGATTCCAATCATGTCCTAAGGAATCACATTTGACTACAATGAAAAGGACTTTTAGATATCTCTTGGATACTCATAGCTTAGGCTTATGGTATTCAAAAGGTTCATCTTTTAATGTTTTTGGCTATTTTGATGTTGATTTTGTTGGTAGCAAAACTGATTGAAAAAATATTAATGGTACTTGTCAATTCCTTGGAAACATGCTTATGTTTTGCTCTTGCAAGAAACAAAATTTAGTTGCTCTATCAATTGCTGAAGCTGAGTATATATCACTAGGTAGTTGTTGTGCACAAATCCTTTAGATTAGGCAACAACTAAATGATTTTGGAATGACTATGCATAAGGTTCCCATTTATTGTGATAATATGAGTGCCATAAATATCTCCAAAAATCCTGTTAAATACTCTAGAACCAAGCACATTGAAATAAGACATCATTTCATTAGAGATCATGTGCTTAAGTGAGATATTAAAATTAATTTTGCAGATGCCTTGCATCAATTGGCTAACATTTTCACAAAACCATTGAATGAAGAACAATTTTGTAGAATTAGGAGAGATTTATGAATGATTAATGCTAATGAACTCTAATTTTTGCAAAATTGATCATGTTTTTTATGATAAGTCTTGTGATAATCCTGCTCACTTCTTGACATAATTGATTAAAGGATGATTGTGATGAGTTAGAGGAATGGTAAAAAAGAAATAAGGATCACTATAATAAGTTAAGACCCATTTTAATCAATTAGAAAATTTATGTCCTAGGATAGCTAAGAAAGTCAATAAGTTCATAATCGGTTAAATGTGTTCATAATTAGTTAAAGAAAATCTAAACCTTTAGAAAACCTTAGGACAAAAACATAGTAACTGATTAGAACATGAGCTAATCAATTAAAAGACCTTTGGCAGTTAAAAGACTATGGTACAGGAAAGTTTGAAAAAAAAAAAAAAAACTGGGCATATGGTACAGGAAACCACCCACCCAAAACATGGGTAATCGATTAATAACCCCTCATAAAAGACCACCCTTTTCCTTCTGAAATTCAAGAAACCCTAAAAAAGGAATCCCATGGCAAAAACCTCTTTTACCCACAAATTAGTTGAGAAAGGAAAAAGAAAGAGGAAAGTTGATGACTCTTCCACACTTTCCTTTAAGAAGAAAAGAAAAACTAAACAACCTTTAGCCGAGAAGATGAAGGGAGGCAAAAAGAAAATGACAGAGAAAGGGAAAGGATTGGCAGATGAAAGAACCACTGCAAGCAAATGAACCGGTTCCTCCCCTCGATTTCGAAATCACTTGTATGATGATAGGTTTAGAAAAATTAAGAATGCCATAATCATTTGTGGGAATTTTTTTACTGGGATAGTTTTAGTGATTCACCGATAGTGAGAGAGGATCTAGAATGGTATTTTAAAATATTGAAGTTAAAGTATATGAGTACATTTGGAGATAGAATGTTTAGTCCTTCTCTAGTTAAGGAATTATATTCTAGCGTTACTATTTACAACACTGAATTAGAAGATCAAGAAAGATTTACTAAGGATAGCTTGAATGTGTTCCTAGATGGTTGAAATTTTAAACTCAATGCCCAAGATTTAAGAGAATTTCTTGAAATTGAATTTGAAGTAGGAGAGTACAAAATACTTGAGAAATATGACCCAAGCCATCTTTGGGAGATTGTAACTGGAAAAAGGGAAAAGTTTCTCTTTAGAAGTTATGCTGTGAGATTAAAAATGCTCAGCTTAAGATTCTGCATTATTTCATAGCAACCACTCTGCATGGAAGAAGTAGTAGTTTTATCTTCATTAGTGCATAGTACTTGTGGCTGATGAAAGCTATTTTCAATGAAATTTCACTGAATGCGGGAAGGTATATGGTAGAAAGAATCAGGGCAAACTTGGTAGGGTATAAAGCAAACTTGTCTGATGGCAACATTCTTACAGCTTTGGTAAAAGGAAGGCAATTTGGAATGTAAGATTTTAATTTGATCTTATAAGCAACAAGGATCAAGGGATATATCTAGGGACTGTACTGAAAATGGGATACAAGATAGAGAAAAATGAATGCATTAAACTCACAAAGGTACACCTCTGCCCCTTCAAACTAGAGGTCCTTCAACACCTTTCACCAAGGCTAGTCAACCCCATCCTCAAATTGATAGAATGTTTAATCTCCTAATGAGAATCGATGGGAAATTAACTGATTAGGCTGAGAAAATTGTGAAGATTGAAAAGAAACTTTAACAGCTTGAAGCCATGTTACATCCAACCAAAGAAATAGAATCTCCTAAAGCCCCAACCATTACTACAAGTCAGTTTAGTGAGAGAATAGCTACAGAACAGTTTAAGGTTGCTACTTCTAATCAGGAATAGGAAATTGAAAAAGAAATGCTAGAAAATGAAATGTGAATCAAAATAAAATGGAGGATTTTGAAAGAGAACTAGCTGAACAAGAAGAAAAAGTGAAGGAAAAGGAACCAATTACAGAAGAGAATGAAAAAGGAGAAGAAGTTGAAGTAGAATAGGCAATTGAACCGATCAAGCTGAATGAAGAACAATTACTAGAAAAGAAGAGGAACAATGACTCTCCCACAAATTCAGAAGAAATTGAGGTGTCCAAGTTTATTGATGATATCTTAAAAGAGGCCAAAGCAGATAAACAAAGAGAAAAGGCAAGAAGGGAAAAAGAAACTCAGTTGGCTTAGAGAAAATCTAAAGAGATTGTCAATCAACCAGTCCAAGACAAATAAAAAACTATAGTATATGGCTAAACCTCCCATAGATTTACTGGTAAAGGTAGGAAAAGAATGGTTACCAAGACTAAAACCTTCAGAAAAAGAAAGATTGCTAGATTGGCATTGACCTCTACTCAAAAGCCTTCTAAACCTGTAGTCTCCTAGCCCATTTCATCCACATCATTCTCATCATCAGACCCTCCATCCCGCTTCTCTCCCAAACCTCTTAATGTTCATTTTGGCACTGACAAATCCTCACTTTCACCGTATTCAGATTAGGACCTTTTTTTGGATGATGCTAAAAAGGGGGAGAAAAGTAGAGAGGTAGAACAATAAAAGTAGGGAGAAAAGCTTATAGAAAAATGTCACGACCCGATTTCTGAGCCTTGACGAGTGCATGGACTCAATGGGCATAGCCCACCAAGCCGAAGCAAGCCTACTTATATAATCCTGCTCATCATTCCATCAACTATTCTTAAAGTCACCTTTCTTACTTCCAACCTATAAGAACCTAATTAATATGCTATAGCAATCAAAACTGCATTTCACATTAACCCAAATAATGTTAACCATTGCCACTCACGGTGGCCTACTAATCAAAATATACATATATGCTCTAAGGCTTGCATTTTAGTTCTTTATATCACATGTACGGATTTACAAACAAAATGGCTCTAAGCTTCCAACGGAATGACCAAGGTGAAAGGATGGCTATTAAATGCCAACATACCTACCAAAGAGATGAAACTACGTGGACACCTCAGCCTAGGTTCCAACTGCCTCATAATATGAAAACATGAAGTTGAAAACAGTGAGTAAAAACTTAGTAAGTGAACATATGAAGGGAACAAGCAACGATAAAGAAAATTGATAATCATGATGCACTTATTTGAAAACAATGCAACTTAGTTCAAGTTCTTATTAAAATCTTTACATTAACCCCCTGGTTATTAAATCATTATTGATGAAGGAACCATATTCAGCATGAAATTGGAAAGAGAGGAAATTTCCAGCAATCATCCAAGCAAGGCAGTATAAACAGAATGTCTCTCGCTGCAATAAAATGAATTTACAAGTAAATGGGAAATTTTCAAGATTCATCATGCCATATAATCACATGTTATAATAATGATCTTTCTATTGCGTATACATATACTTAAGCATATACCAATTAGTATACCACTACATCTCATTCAGCTCATGTGCATCGGCCCACGTCATGCACATGGCCTGACATCCCATCTCACCCAGCTCATGTGCATCCCCCCCACATCGTGCACATAACCGGACACCTCATCTCACCTAGCTCGTGTGCATCCCCCCACATCGTGCACAGTTAATGCCATCATGTACATTCCCCCACATCATGCACACAGGTAGTATCACCATCCATCTCCTTCACACCGTTATCACCGACAAGTGAACACTTATCCCGCACATGCACGGTTACATTTGTCACACAATGGTACCGTTTATGACATAGTATATATATATATATATGTCAATATTATACAGTAACATATGAATTCATCACACTATCCATTTCAAAACATAAAAACATTTCATAAGGGCTTGTTCCCGTGCGAGTGTTGAAGATAAAACCAATAAAATGCTTTAATGGATTCAATCAAACATACGTGTGTATATCCAAAAACCTTTTTAATGCAAGTTCACTCACCGGTACTTGTTAAACCTTAATCGACTCTAACTTCCCTAATGGTCCAAATGGGGCTGAAGGGCCTTGTTGGAACTTATCACGCACAAAAACATCATAGCCAATCCAATATACATTAATATCACTCAAAAAGTTGTTTCCCAATTCAAGCTTCAATAGCTCTTCCTATCTACCTTCCAATTACCATTCAATTGGCTATTCCATTTCTCTACTTTAGTAACACTAGAAATAGATAAACAATTTCAGCAAATAGCACAACTCATAACTCTAATTACTAGCCATCATCAATAACTTAAAACCAATCCCAATTCATCACTCACCTTAGTGGATGGTAATGAAATTTCTTCCCAAGAGTCCTCAATCTATCATGAAACCTCTCTTTCTCTCTCTATAAAGTTTAGTTGGTGAGAGAAAGTATTGAAGAAATACTTTTAAGGGTTTATTTAAGGTGAAGGAGTAAAAGGTAAAAGAGTATGAAAAACCCTACAATAGGGTGTGTAAAGCACGAAAATTAAGGTTTGTTTGAGAGAGTGATGGAAGCTTAAGAGAAACTTTCATGGAAGAAAAGAAAAACGTGAGATGGGAGGAGGAAAAAGAACAAGAAGTTGCTGGAGAATTGTGGAAGCTGCAGAAAAAGATGAGATCTTTATAGTTAAAGCTTATCTAATTTCTCTTGCAATTACAATAATGCCCTTAACAAGGCCACTTGTCTTCCTCCTTTTCTTGTGCAATCTTTTTACTCTTTTGACACTGGGAAAGGGTCCAAAATCCTCTGAAAGAGGTCCCTTAAGTAGCCCCTAAAAGTCATAGCTTCAAAAATTCCCTAAACTTGTTATTTGTGAAAATTACGGTGAAGGTCGTAACTCTCAATTTGTAGTGCCGCGGCGCTCAAATGTTTTATCCAAATCTATTCTTCTAGCACAATACTTTAACTTTGACAAGGATTTTGACCACCTTCCCGTCAAAACTAGGCAAAGTGGTAAACATCAAAGTTGTATCCCTGCCTCTTAGCTTTCTAATGGTCAAAAATCATGTTATTTGGACTTCTATAGTGGGAGATATGCTTGAAAAATTGAAACATATGCAAATAGAGCAACAACCCACTATGCACCTTTCTTCACCAATTGAAATTATTTTTTAATCTTACTCTTATAACGACATAAAATAATTATAAGTAACATAAAACTAGCATCATTAGCTCAAATTAAACCTTTAAACATAAGTTCTACCTCGAGTTACACGTTTATGAAGGTCAAGGTTTCATAGAAAGATAGGAAAGATAACTCAGTTTTTAATATATGCTTTTATTATCTTTTTTTTTGTATGCTTTCTAGTGTGTTTTAGACAATGTTTTACGCTGAGCTATGAACCATAGTTGAATGCTTAATGTTTCTTATTGTAATTATGTTTATCTTTATGTGGTCATAATTGAATGCCTCTATACTTTTACTTTTCATATGTGTATATTGAGATTGTTATTTGGGCACACATTTAAAGGGGAGCACAAGTCTAGGGGGAGCAACTCAAAATCTACACATAAATTCCTTTCATATATACAAACATTAGACTCCTAATCTAGGAGTGTTTTTTCATCATAACGAAAGGGAGAATGTTGACTCCATATTTTTTTATGATAACAAAACATTCCTTATTCTTTAATATCTAATCTTATTACTTTAATGTGTAGGATTTAATTTAATATCCCTAACAAAGTTGTCCATTAAAGGCAAGTCAAGACGTTTGCTAAACTTAATGCGAGTTAATCAATCAAAGAAAGAAAGAGAAAGTAGTGAATAAAAAAAGAACCTTAGGAATTGATTAACAAGGGACCTTAATCAATTAAGGCATAGTTGTGTGATAAGCTGAAGCTAAATAGAAATATGCTAATCAGTTAAGAAGTTTGGTTAATCAGTTAGATCATAAGGTCTTAATATATTCAAGCACCAAAAACAAGTTTGAAAATATAATTGACCATTGAAAGGAGCCAAAATGAGAAGTTTAAAATTCGAAGAATTTCTAGTTGATTAAAGCTTATTTTAGTCGATTATGGTTAAAGGAAGTATAGCTTCAATCAATTAAGGGAAGAGCTAACCAATTAGAAGAATATTGTTATGTAGAAAAGAATGAAAACAAAAATTTTGTAATTGGTTAAAGCAAAAAACTCACCAGCAAGGCAAGAAGTTGTAATCATTAGAGGTGCTTGTAATTGAAAAATCTAACTCCCCAAGTATAAAAAGAAGCCTCAACGGTCAAAGAAAGTAGATTTGAAGAGAGAAGAGCCATTTTGAGCAAAAAGTAAAATATTCTTCACTAAAAACACTTGTTCTTCATTCTAAATCAAGAAAAAGTGTTTGAGCTCGATTGTAATCTATCTAGACTTGTAAAGGTACTTAGTTGTACTTCTTTTTAATGGGAAATTGGAGTGTGAGAAGCACTCTAAAGCTTGTTATAATGGATTAGAGCTTGGGCTGAGAGCTCACCTTGTAAAAGCTTGATGGAAACTGTTAACTCCATTAGTATAGTGAAGTTGGGTTGAAAATCCTTAATTGGGAGATCAAGGTAGTGGATGCAGGTCAAGGGGACTGAACCACTATAAATAGTCTTGCATTGTCCACTTCTCTTTACTCTTCCTTACTTGGTGTCTTTTAGCCACTACATGCTTTACATTCATTTTCCTCTAATTGGTTAAAAGCTCTATCATTCAAAAAAGGCTGCACTTAAAATTTTTAGTGCTATTCACCCCCACTAGCATTCCATTGGGACTAACAAGAAGTAGAGTAGTGTGAAGCGCTTAAACTGTAAAACCCAGTTACATGTACATTAGTGATAAAAATGTGGGAGTTAGGGATGACTACCTTATAGGAGGAGGTGTCACCCTAGAAGATTTGGTAGTGTGGTTACACAATTTGGCTCATGAGCTTGCTGAGTTTCGCAATTGAAGCGAGGCATAGTGTGAGACCTCAACCTCTATAGGCTTGTAACTAAGTATAGATGTAATAATACGAGCCAGGGGTAGTTTCATCATTTTCTCTAATAAGCTTCCAAAAGAAAGTTTTATGATATTTTAAGTTCTAAATATGTATAAGACTGCATAAATGATGTGTACTAATGAAAACACGAAGAAAACTAGAAGTTTCAACAATTTTCATAATAGGGGCAAAATGGTCATTTTTCACCTTGGGTTAAAATTTTAAGTTTTTATGAACCTGAACATGTCTAGACCATTATGGATCTTGTCCCAGTGTTAAAAAAGTAAAAGATTGGATAAAAGATTGGAGGAAGATAAGTTCATTGGTGGAGTGGCATTTTTGTAATTTTAAGGGAATGGATAAGATTGGCTAGAAATATCTTGAATTTCCAGCAGCTTCTAGAGATTTTCCAGCAGCTGGTCTTCTTCTTCCTTTCTCCTCTCTCACGTTTCTTCAATTCTTCCATGGGAGTTTTCTTCAAGCTTCCATAACTTTCTCTCTCTAGCTTCAATTTTCATGCTTTTGGTGCACCTTTCCATAAACCCTTGTGCTATTTCATCCTCTCACTTTAAAACCCTTGATAAATCTCATTTTGCACTTTCTCTCACTAGTTGGACATTTTAGAGAGAGAAAGAGAGAATTACCCCATTGATTTGGAAGCAATTGGAAGAGAATTTGACTACAAAGGAGCTCTAGGGTAAGTGATGAATTAAGCTTGGTTTTTAACTGCAAAAAATGGCTAGTAATTAGGATTTATGAGCTGTTTTGTTGTTGACTATGTTCATTACTTTTTAGTGATTAAGATAGTGAACATAGATAGCCATTTAATGTGGCAATTGAAAGCTAGTTAAGAGATAGCTTTTAGGGTTCATAGTGTGTAAATTGACCTATTGCTTATGCTAATGTGATCCTAGATTCTAAGGAAGCCCCATCATCTCATTTGGACAATTAGAAGAATTGGAGTCATCTAAAGGCTCTACAATTAATTGGTGAGTGGACTAGCTTCAAAACTTGTTTTGGGAAATATAATGTATTTGCCACCCATTTGAATGAATTATCAAGTTTTTCATAAAGACAAGTGCCTTGGGAACAAGCTTTTGTAAAATGGTTTTATATTGTGATATGTGAATGCTATGGATTCATGCACTATTGTAGTATGATGATATATAAATGTGTGTGTTGTGCATGATGAATGATATTGTGTATAATGACTGTAACCGTGTGTGTGCACGATGTGGGGGGATGCACATGCCGATGATGATGGTGGCATGAGAGATCGATGATGATAGTGCCCGTGTGCACGATGTGGGGGGATGTACCCAATGGCACTGATTGTGCACGATGTGGGGGGATGCACACGATGGTGCCGGCTATGTGCACGATGTGGGGGGATGTACATGAGCCGGGTGTGTTTATGATGATGTTGATGTTTATCTATGTAATTATGCATATCTAGACTTATGAAATGAAAACTTATGAATGTGATATATGATTGACATATATGATAAATTTGATACATTACACTTTGGGAATTTTCATGTGTTGTATGTTGATTTTGTTGGTTTAGCAGGATGGCCTTTTTGTTGAGTGAGGGGAAACTTTTCTCTTGTTGCTCTATTTTCGCTGCAGCGAAATTAATTCTCGCTGTAGCGAGAAACTCTCGAGTTTGAGAACCTTCATCAGAACTGGTTCTCGCTGCAGCGAGAATGTATTTTGCTGTAGCAAGATAGTCACCGTAGCTTCTCGTTGCAGTAAAAAAGGAATTTCGCTGCAGCGAAAAACTCTCTGTTTCATCAGCGAAATTTCACTGCAGTGAGAAACCTTCTGTTTCTGGGTTGCAATTTCACTGCAGTGAGAAATAATCTCGCTGTAGCGAAAAACCTTCTGTTTTGGTCTCCTATCTTGTCAAATTGCTACCCTATCATTCACTTATTCACTACCATATCAGAGCATGGACTTCCTACATTAAGGATTAATTGAGTTAAGTTTAAAGGGAGGAGGTTTAGTGAGAAATCCTCGACCAGTTGAGAAACCCTCGGTCGGTTAATAACCAAATCCCAACGTCGCTACAGCGGAAAGGCATTCTCGCTGCAGCGAAGATTCGTTGTCATATTTAACTTGCTTACGTATCATTGAAGCTTTCATTCTTCAAATGGTTCGTTGTGTATGGATTCATGATTTTCAAATGATCAATCAATTAAGGGCTTGATGAGGGGTTTTTAGTAAGAATAGAAACAAATTGCATTGTTTTAGAAAATAATGCATCATGATTTCATTAAAGATTCCTTACGGTATGCTTGTTCCCTTTCTTGTTCACTCACTGGGTTTATACTCACCATTTTCAACTTCATGCTTTCAGATCACGAGGCAACCGGTAACTAGGACGAGGTGTCCTTGTAGACTTGTATCCATATTTTGGTAGGTGTCTTGGCATTCAGTAGTTGTACATTCGTTCGAGTCCCTCCGCTAGAAATCGAGTCTTCTTTTTGAGATGTATAGACAAACTTGATGTAAATTATTAAGACACATGCTGTAGACGATGTATGTATATTTTAAATGAGTAATGCCAATACGAGTTGGAAATGTCTATTACTATTTTGATTTAAAGTTATAATTCGTGACTTAGCAATATTTGATGGAATGAGGAGTAAGATAAATCGATAGGCTTGCTTGGGCTTAGTGGATTATGTCCATTGGGCCCATGCACCTGTCATGGCCCGAAATTTGGGTCATGACACATAGTTTGAGGAATGGGTTGACTTTAGTTCACAAGATCCAGATTATGTGCCTCATTGTGAACATCAGAGAGGGGTTATTGAGGTTACTTTAGTGAATTTCATGAAGCTAAAGCCCTCATCTTTTACTGGATCAGATGCAGACGAAGATCCGTAAAGAGTTTTTGAAGAAATGGAATATATCTATTCAACTTTGGGAAGCTCCACAGAATAGTCAGTTGAATTGGTGGGATGCAAACTAAAAGATGCTGCAAGAATATGATATGTGTCACTCAAGAGAGGTAGACCATTAGGTTCAGCTCAATGACATAAGAAATATTTGTCTAAGCTTTCCTAGGTTACTTCTTGCCTGAAAGCATAAGAGACTCAAAAGTACAGGAGTTTGAGACATTGATACGGACCCCAAACATGATGGTGATGGAGTATGATGTCTGGTTCATCCAGTTGTCCGATTATGCATTTGACTTGATCCTAACCGAGTAAAAAAGGATCAAGAGATTTACAGAAAGTCTGATAGAGTCATTATTCAAAGTTTTAACCACCTAGATGTTTGCCTTTTATGTGACAGTGGTGGATGTGGCTAGAATGATTAAAACCAAGAGAATGGAATCAAGATTAGAAAGAAAAAGGGTTCAAAGAGCTCAGATATAAGGCCAATAGAACTGTAGAGATTCTAACATGACTAAAAGTCCTACACTTATACACCATCAGAGTCATTAGGGGACCACTACTATGCACAGGCCACTAAGGAATAGTGATTCGTTTAGCCCACTTTTTATACAACGTCAATATAGTAGGGCCTCTAACTTGGGCCCTTGGTATAGAGGTGTTTTGTGTAATTACTATGAGATGGCACATGCTGGATTGTGCCACAGAGTAGCTAGATTTTGTTTTGGATATGGCCAAGCTAGGCATTGATGAGAGATTGCCCAATGCAAAGGTAGTCAATGGAGGTTAACCATGGATATGGGAGACAAATTTCAAACACTTCTCTTAGAACAACACCGACTGGGACGAATGTTAGAGGTCACAAAGGCAAAGGCGTGGCCTCATCATCTCGAGGTAGATCAACACAATTGGGTAAAAAGGGATAAGGTTAAGTGTGAGTGCTGCTTTGATAATGCAAAATGCTCAAACTTCTAATGTAGTGGTCACAAGTACACTTTTTCTATTTGTGGTACTAAAGCTTTTGTTTTATTTCATCTTGAATCGACACATTTCTTTGTATCTCTATACTTTGTGCCGAAATTAAATAAGTTTTGTGGCAGTATGGATGAACCTCTGATTTTGACTACTCCTTTAGAGGAGATATTTAAGGTGGAGTATGTGTATAAGTCCTATGTGGTCCGTATTAAAGATAAAGACATGTTAGTAGACTTGTTGTTTTTACTAACTTTGGACTTTGATGTGATATTGGGAATGGATTAGTTAACCTCCTACTTTGCTAAAGTAAACTATTTTCGTAAGCTTATAAAGTTTAAGTTCCCAAGGGAACCCTTGTTTGTGATTTATGGACATGACAGTCCAACGTTTGCAAGAGTCATGTCAAATATAGTTGGTAGACAAATGCTAGGGTAAGAAGGCCAAAGGTATCTAGAAACAATAGACGAAGTTTTGATGAACAACGGGAGTGTGGATTATGTACAAGTAATGAGTGAGCATTTTGATGTATTTCAAGATGAATTGCCTGGATTGCCTCTTAAAAGTGAGATTGAATTTTTTATTGATTTGATTCTGGGTACAAAGTCAATTTTTATACCTTATTATCGAATGGCATCAGCTAAAGTATGAGAGCTTAAGGAGTAATTGGAAGGTTTGTAGAACAAGGGCTTTATACACCTAAGTGTTTCACTTTGGGGAGCTCTAGTGCTATTTGTCAAAAACAAGGATTGTAACATTCAATTATGCATAGACTATCGACAACTTAATAAAATGATAATTAAGAATAAATATCCATTCTCAATAATAGATGATTTGTTTCACCAGCTGTAAGGTGTAGTGTGCTTTTCAAAGATTGATCTACGCTTAGAATATCACCAATTGAGAATTTGAGAAAGTGATATACCCAAGACATCATTTTGCACACGCTACGGGCATTATGAATTTTTAGTGATGTTGTTTGGACTCACTAATGCCTTTATAGCCTTTATGGATTTAATGAATAAAATTTTTTGAGAATATTTGGATGAATTTGTGGTCGTATTCATAGACTACATATTGGTGTATTCTAAGAGCCCAAAAGAACATGCGCAACACTTAAGAATTGTGTTGCAAATGCTGAGAGAGCATAGATTAGATGCCAAATTTTTGAAGTGTCAATTTGGGCTGAATAAAGTCAGTTTCTTATGACATGTTGTGTTTGAATAAAGGGTGCAAGTTTACCCTAATAAAGTAGAAGCTATGGAGAATTGGTAGAGGCTGACGTTTTTAATAGAAGTTAAAAGCTTTCAGGGTTTAGCTAGGTATTACAAACATTTTATACAAAATTTTTCTAAGATTGCATCTCTTTTGACAAGATTGGCTCAAAAAGGAGTTACGTTTGAGCTGTTCAATGCATGTGAGGCCAATTTTCAAAACATTAAGGCCTGTCTCACTTTAACACTTGTGTTGAGCTAGCAGTGTGGATTTGGAGGCTATACCATGTATTGTGATGCATCACGGGTTGGATTGGGTTGTGTGCTGATGCAACACGAAAGAGTTATAGCATACACCTCTCGACAATTACAGAGGCATGAACAAAACTACACTACACATGATTTGGAGATGGCAACAATCGTATTTGCCTTAAAAATTTGGGGGCATTATTTGTATGGAGAGACTTGCTAAATATATACCAATCATAAGAGCTTGAAATATATATTTCAATAAGGGGTTGAGTTTGAGACAATGTAGGTGGTTAGAGTTATTGAAAGACTATGACTGTACCATACTCTACCATCTCGACAAAGCAAGTGTGGTGGCGAACGCTTTAAGCCTGAAATCGATGGGGAGTTTAGCACATATGATAGTGCAGAAAAGATCTTTAGTGCAGAGTTTGTATGATTTGGGCAATATGGGTGTACACTTTGAGGTTAATGATTTTAACGCCTTGTTGGCACACTTTAAAGTCTGACCAATGATATTAGATCATGCTAAAACTGCCCAAGATCAAGATAAATATATGGTGAAAATATTTAGAGATACGAGGGAAGATAGAGCTTGAGACTTTGTGCATGACACCGATAGTTTAATGAGATATTGATCACAAGGTTATGTGTTGAATATGGATGATTTAAGAAATGAGATTTTGGAAGAGGCTCATGTGGCAGCCTATGTGGTACACCCAATAGCCACCAAGATGTATCATGATTTGAAGTCTGTTTACTAGTGGCCAAGATTAAAGAGAGATATGGTTAAATATGTCTCTAAGTGTCTGACATGTTAACAAGTGAAGGCTGAAAATTAAAGACTTTAGGGACTATTGCAACCGTTATTGATACTTGAATAAAAGTGGGAACATGTAGCAATGGACTTTGTGACAGGTTCACCATGAACTAAGGGTGGTTATGATGCCATTTGGGTGATAATAGATCAGCTAACTAAGTCAGCTCATTTAATGTTATTCAAGACTAAGTACGGAATAGCTCAATAACCCAAATTTATATTAATGAAATTATACCGCTACATGGTGTTCCGATAATGAAAGTGTCCAATAAAAAATCATAGTTCACAAGTTAATTTTGAGGAAACTGCAAAAGGCGTTAGGCTCAAGATTAGATTTTAATATGACCTTCCACCCATAGACGGATGGCCAATCCAAGCACACCATTCAGATGCTTGATGATATGTTGAAAGCAATTGTGCTCAACTTTGGAGTCTCGTGGAATCATTATTTGCCTTTGACCAAGTTTGCTTATAACAATAATTATCAAGCCACAATTGTTATGGCACCCTATGAAGTATTGTAAGGGCAAAGATTTAGATCACCTATAGGTTGGCTTGAAGTCGTGGAACAAAAACTCTTAGTACTGAGGATGGTCCAAGAAGCTGAGTGATGCGTCTGTGTAATATGAGAAAGGATGCTAACAACTCAAAGTTGCTAGAAATCTTATGGTGATAATAGGTGCAGACCTTTAGAGTTCGAGGCCGACGACTATGTATTTTTGAAAATATCACCAACCAAGGGAATTAAAAGATTTGAAAAATAGGGTAAGCTGAGCGCTAGGTACATCGAACTCTTTGAGGTGTTAAAGCATGTTGGCGCAGTTGCTTATCACTTGGCATTACCACCAAATTTGTCCCATGTTTATTTGGTCTTTCATGTATCTATGCTTAGGAAGTATGTTCCCAATCCTTTGCATGTGACAAGGTATGATGAAGTCCAGTTACAAGACAAACTTAGTTATAAGGAGTAGCTTGTAGACATATTGGATCAAAAAGTGAAACGACTTTGCTCCAAAGACATTGTTACAATGAAAGTGTTGTTGCAAAGCCATTTAGTTAAGGAAGCCACATGGGAGCTTGAAGAGAAAATGCAAGAGAAATATCCCCACCTTTTTGAGGTTTGATATATGTTTTAACTTGTGGTGTATAATTAAAATTTGAGGATGAATTTCCTATAAGGAAGGGAGAATGTAAAACCCTTAATTTTTTATGTAAACTAAGTTAACTAAAGATAAGTTATGAAATATATTGTGCTTCAAGGACTTTGATGATATGTTAAGTATGCCAAGTGTATGGTAGTATGCATATTATCACTCAAGCAAATTTTTAAGAAAATATGTGATAAAATCTTATACTTTGAGGCTTTAATTTAAATTTGATGTAAGATTAAGGATATTTGTGTATGGATTAGAGTTATATGAATTCTTTGAAGTGTGATATCAGTTGGGAATCATCTTGGCGTGTTAAGTTTGGAAAGCTGAAAACTGCATACAGGGGAAAATGTATTGTTACATTCTTGATAGGATGAACAATATAAGATACATGAAAGAAATTGTATCGATACATTCTTAGAAGGATGAACATCTTACATCGTCCAAATGTATCAATAGATTTGAAGCAAAGATCATCTGTAGAGCACCTAGGGGAAAAAGTATCAATACATTTCTCCATGTATCGATACATTTAGGGCAGTGAGTATTCTGCCTAAAATCTATTGATACATTGCCCCAATGTATCAATAGATTTAGTCAAAATACGTGTAAATGTATTGATACATTCCTAGGTTAAGGCAAAAATAAAAAGGTGTGATACCCCGTACCCCCGTATAGTAGTTAACATAATTGTATCGATAAGATGAAGGGCTAATTGATGTGATTTAAGTGTCAAAGAGCGGTGGAAGGTAAAAGGAATATTCTATAGTAAAATATTCTGCACGCGAGGAAACAATAATTAAATAATAATACTTTTATTGAAGAAGAATTAGCAAGATAAAAAGTGATTCGGAAGTGAATCAGGGCATAATAAGACATTTTGGGTTCCAAGAAGATAAGTGAAAAATCTAAGAATAAAATTATATTATATTAATAAAATAATATTAAAATATTAATATTTTATTTGATGCAGAAATTAGTCATGAAGGAGTATATGGTCAATCTAAGTGGGGGAAAAGAAGAGTGAGGGAATTTCAGAGAAAAACAACGTTAATGGGGCCTGCATGTCTTTATTAAATAAAGCTAGCATGGGTAAGTATATATTTAAATATTATGATGATACCGCGTTGAAGTGCAAACTTTATATTTTGTTTGCACACATGTAAAGGAAGAAAAATAGAAGAAAATTGGAATTAAAAGATTGTTGGGAGGACTACATGAAAAAAAGGAGAAACGTCGAGGGCAAAACAATAATTTTTCCATGAGCTTGGTCAAAGCTTCCAAATAAAGCTTTGACTCTTTTTTTCCTTAACCATGGCTGATCCTTATCTTCTCTGAAAGGCATTTTCTTCTCCATCTTCTTCCTCCCATGCCATTTTCCTTTCTACACCATAAAAATCAAGTTTTTCTCTTCTTATTTCTCTTTTTTTCTTACTTCTCCATTCTCCTACCCCTTTATTCGTCCAACCCGTAACTCTTAACCTCATTTTTCATCCCAGCTAAACCTTAGGAGAGAGAAAGGAAGAAAGAAGAAAGGAAAGAAAGAAAGGAAAAAGGAAGAGAAAAGCTCGGATGAGGCTCGGCCTTGGAGGAGAAAAGAGAAAATTGAGAGGTTTTCCTCCTCACCCACACACCGTTGTTGAGGTTTGAAAAGATTTTGGTGATTTGCCTTGTGGATTTCAAGGTAAGGAAGGTAGAAATTGATGTTTTGTTTGAAAGCATGTAGTTTAAACCAATTATGATGTGAGGTTTCATTTGTGCTAGCAAAGATCAATAAAGATCCAAGGAACCCGAGACATGCATGTGGACGAATCTTGGAATGCGCGGTGATTTTAAGCTAGATTAAGTGGTGGGTAAGTGTTATAACCTCTAAATCATAAGTAGAAAGGAAAAATGAGATATGTATTGATTGTTTGTGCTTGTGGCAGCATGTAAAAGTAAATTATGGTGCATGTGGACTTAGAAAATTCTTGATGGAAGTAAATTTATAGTTGCTACCCTATGCTAGGTTATTGGTGTGGAAATGATGGTCGAACTTGATAAATATCCTTAGAAAAGATTAATATATGTGCTAGACTCATAAACAAGTTATTGGTATTTATAATCTAAAGAATTACGCAAGCAAAGGATAAAGCTAACTTTGGTAAAAATGTGTCAAGATATAAGTTAGTTGACTAAGTATTCACAATTGAATGAAAAAGAGAAGTAGAAATGATATATACTAAAGATATTGAATTTGGATTGTTGCTAGGAAGTGCAAAAATAAAGATAGTGTACTACAGTGGAATGCCGGAGGAAATAACGAGCAAACGGCAAGTAGAAATAGCTAGATACGCCTCCGAATTAATAGTGATATAGTATCTTGCTGTCGTAAGGTGAGTGAACTTGCATTTAAAACATTTTGAACGAGTGTGCAAATGTTTGAATAAAGTATTTAAATATCCTTGGTTGACTAGTTTTGTCAAGCCCAGCTCTATTATATACTTGCCATGTCATTCATGTACTTGATAGCATGTCTGCATACTTTGATGCCTCAGAAAATCGTTAAAAGTCAATATCGTACCTAGTGGTACAATTAAGTCGATTAATACCTCGAACTAGTCCAAATAGAGACTTAAGGATGTATTTGAGAGTTATTGAACCTTAGAATCTCTTAAAATGGTGATTCAGAGTTCGAAGATTAATTTGGAATCCAATAGGGAATTTTTATAACGTTGAGGCAAAATGGTCATTTTACCACTCGAGGGCAAAAATTGGAATGTTGAACGAGATTTTTGACCAAGTTTGACTATTTGGAGCATAATTTGAATTTGAGAAGTGAAAAATTCTAATTTCGACATTTTTTCGAGCATAAGGGTAAATCGATCATTTCACGTGTCCATGAGAACGTAATTGAAATTTTTGAAGTTTTACACCACCGAGACAGTTATCAAGCCCATGAATTTCACCTGTTATCTTTTTTATACTTTGGATAATTAAGGTATTATATGTGGTGGTAAGAAAATGCTTAATAGTTAAGTTTTAACCATGAACCATTCACACGTTGACACGTGTCAAGCTTTAATTCTTTTATAATTTTCTTTATAAACCAACATAAACCTCTCCCAATTCTTCTTTCATTGCCGTGCAAGCCAAAGAAAAGGGGGGAAAGAATAGAAACAACCCTTGAGGAAGAAAATTCAAGAGAAATTCATCGGTTACGGAAAAACGAAGCGATCTATGGTAAGATTTCACGATTTTAGCTTAAGATTCACCTCTCCCATGCTTTCTTTTTCATTATCTATGGTTGAAACCCAAACTTTCATGAAGGAGGCCATGTTGGCCGAATCAAGGGGGGGAGGTTTTGATGACGGTTTTTGTTACATTTCATGCTATCTAGGTGTTTTTAGTTGTTTTGTGATATTTGGTATGAAAAACAAGCAAGAAAACCACATGACCTTCACTAAACCCTCTTTGGCCGAATTTAATAGGGGATATATTGATGATGAATTTTGTTATATTTCATATTATTTAGCTCGTATTTGATGATTTATGGTGTCGGATATCAACAATGGTTATCGAAAAGTATAGTGCCTTTAGTAAACGACTTGAACGACAACAAGAAAATCATGGTAAATGGACTTGAATTTGATTTCTAATGATATATAAGGATTTATTGGACTGTGTTAACACTGATTAGCACATTAGTTCAAAATCGGAATGAGTTTCGGATGTGATCATTTAAGTCACAATCAAGTTCATTGAGGTACTTTAGGTGTATTGGGAGTACCGAAAGTGCAATGAATCTATTTGGAGTTGAATCGGATGTTTTGGCAAATTAAACAGTGTATAGTGCGAGTTAGGTCGAATACCGTTTCAGTCCAATAAAAATTGAACCTACGTAGAACACCATCTTTAAGTGATTATTCGAACATTTCTCATTCAATTTCATGCATTCATATAAAGCCTGGAATAGTTTTATAACAGTTTGGCACAAATGTATTGAATTACTTGTTGTGTATTAGGTATAGGTGGTGAGCCCTTTGGTAAGGGTAAAGATATCGTACCCAAAGACCAGGAGCAGGAGTACTTCCGTTATTGTGAGTAATCAGACTATCATCTTAACTATCTAAAGTAGTTTATACTTGTTTTTATGATTTTAAAGAATAATGAACTTAAATTGTAAACTATTATGTTTTATAATTGAAGTGTTGGTTAAATGAAATGAGATTCATAATTTGGTTTGAAATTGAATCCTGGTTTTGGAAATTGAGTAAGTGGAGACTATATACATGTGTTATATATATGTTTTGACTATTGTTAGTTATGCTGACCATGCTTTGTAATAAATGTATCGGCATAATGGGATTTGTAATTAACATATGGTTTGAATTGATAGCTTATGACAATGTGATGGCATGAATGGCTGGATTTGTGTTTGTGTGGAATTTATGAACTGTTTTGCTTTACCTTGACAGGCTGGGTAATATCATATTAGCCATGTCATATTGTCAAAATTTTTATTAATTTGGTGGGGGAATTGATTAGCTTACTGCAGTGAGCGAGTTTCCATGGACCGGCCTATTAGAGGGGCACGGTAAATCCCGTCATATTTTACCTTAGTATGAGAGGCGCGGAGGGTATCTCCTAGGTAGTTTAAAGTTCACTTCACGCCAAACCACCACTTGAGGGTGAAACTCAGCCAACGCCAAGGAACGATTGTGTTTTTAAATGTAAAAACATGTTTTATGTGTCTATGTTATTTTAATAGCCTTGGCGGACTCGGTTGGATGCCCTGCGCAAGGTGTCACCGAGTACAAGTTTTGACATGAGCGAAGTTTTGAAGAGAGTCATAAGCCTTGTTGATTTTTTCGATGAAATGCAACTGTTTTATATGGGTTGAAATGAGTTTTAATGTTATGAATCATATTATGATGAGATTTTTTAAATTGTCTCAATTTACTTGGCTTTAGAAGTTATAGATGATCTTTGCTTACTCACTAGGTTTATAAAAACTCACCACCCTTTTTTCACCCATTTCATGGTCATGGTAGTCTGTAGACTGCCGATTTTGTCGAGGGTTTGCTTTTGGATTCGCACCCTTAGAAATCGTGGGTTTACGGTCATGTTTATTTTTATTATTTGGGGCTCACATGTCATTGTAGAATATTTTTGTATACCTTGGCGCAATGTGCTATTATATATACGAATTTATTTTCTTATTACTTTTCATTAACTATTTAAGTATAATTTTATAAATATTGTTTTATATGAAAATGGAATATTTTATTCAATACTTTTATTTAGTTTGATTAGCTATAATTGCACTTTAAATGGATGATTTAGATACTTAAATTTATTTTTAGATATGAAATGTATATTTTTCATTTATATATTATATTTTTAGCAAGTTTCGAATTTTTTGAATAAAATGACCAAAATACCCCTATTCGGTAGAAATTACTTTTTGATTGTCTTTGACTTGAAAATAGTCTATATTCCTTTAAAATATGATATTTAGTAACTGCTACTCACAGGGGAGGTGGAGAACTGATGCTAGAGCCTTGCGAGGGTTCGGTTGACATTCCGAGTAAGGTATGTCTATCGGGACATCGCAGCGGTTGTCACAGGCTCGAAGAGAGTACCGGGTCATGATAATTTAATTGGTATCAGAGCCATTGGTTTTAAAGTTATTTTGAAAAAAACAAAACTACAGTGTCAGTGTGACCCCAAGTTAAGTTAGATTAAGTTGAATGCATGCATCTGCATATAGGACCTGAAGTTGTCTAAACTCGTTCTGTTTCTTCTTATAGATCATTATGCCTCTGTGACATGGATTCCCACCTCTCACTAGATCAATCGGGAGGGGAATAGGTCGTTCTTGACATCGTCAATCAGATCCTATAGAAGAGGAATCAATTGCGTCTACTTTTCGAGCAGAACCTACTACTGAACAGACTAAGACTCTTCCACATCCTCCACCTCCTCCACTACCTACTGATATTCCTGCCATGTCTCCTGAGGCAGTTCAAGCATTGGCAGCTTTCCTCACTGCTATTACTGGCCAGGCTCAAGCTGGTCAAGCTTCTCTAGCTGCACCTCTAGTGCCACCACCACCATCTCCTGTTCCGCCATAAGTACCTGATGTCTCCATTTCTAAGAAACTTAAGGAGGCTAGACAGCTCGACTGCATTTCTGTTAAGGGTGATCTAGACACACCCGCAGCTAAGGACTAGATCATTCAGGTTTCTAAGATACTTACTGATATGAGACTAAATGATGATATCAAATTGATGGTAGCCACTAGATTGCTTGAGATGAGGGCCCGTACTTGGTGGAACTCAATGAAATCTCGTTCTACCACTCCTCTAACCTGGTTAGATTTTCTACGAGAGTTCGACGGCCAATATTATACTTATTTTCATAAAAAGGAAAAGAATAGGAAATTCTTGAGTCTGAAACAGGGGAGTTTAACAGTAGAGGAGTATGAGGCTCATTTTAACGAGCTTATGTCTTATGTGCCCGATCTGGTGAAGACTGAGTGGGATCAGGCTAATTACTTTGAGGAAGGGCTCCGAAATGAAATCAAAGACCATATGATAGTGACGTGTAGGGAGCCGTATAAAGAGGTTGTGCAGATGGCTTTACGGGCTGAGAAACTTGCAACTGAGAATAGGAGAATTCGAGCCGAGTTTGCTAAGAGGAAAAATCTGAATACATCTTCCAATCAGCCATCGAAAAAGAGGAAGGATTCATTTGCTTCAGGGAGTGTTATCACTACTGCAGTAGCATCTAATCGACCCTCATCTCTACAGCCACAGCAGAAGTTTTCTAGATTCAGTAGATTAGTGGCGAGTGCTCCTGAAAAGAGTTTTGGGGGTTCTAATAGATGTAAAAACTATGGGAGATCACATGCCGGGCCGTGTAGAGAGCCCTTGTGATGTTTTCAATGTGGTCAGCAGAGCCACATGAGGAGTGCTTGCTCGCAGATAGGATGAGCTACTGTAGCTGTTTCATCTCCCCAAGTTCGCACAGATATTCAGAGAAAAGATTCTTCTAGGTCACAGTCGAGACAGGGTGTAGCGATGCGATCCGGTGTGGGGAATAATACCCTAGTGCATCCACCCTCTAGACAACAGACTCATACCCCGACAAGAGTTTTTATTGTGACAGAGGAAGAGGCATGAGTTTGACCTAGTGCAGTGACAGATACCATGTTTGTATTTGACAGAGATGCTTATGTCTTAATTGATTATAGTTTGGATAGATCATATGTGAGCACGACATTCGCATCCTTTTTTAATAGAAACCTGTCACCTTTAGAGGAAGAATATGTAGTTCATACCCCTCTAGGAGAACATTTGGTTAGAAACACCTATTATAGAGATTGTGGAATAAGGGTTGGTGAGGAAAAATTCAGGGTTGACTTAATTCCCTTAGAAATCTGGGATTTTGATTTGATATTAGGTATGGATTGGTTGACTACACATCGGGTGAATATGGATTGTTTCAGAAAGGAAGTTGTACTTCATAATTTTGAAGGAGTAGAAGTTATATTTGCAAGGGAACATCGAGAATTACCATCTTGTGTAATCTCAACTATCAAGGCTTTGAAACTAGTGTAAAAAGGGTATCCGGCTTATCTAGCACATGTGATTGATACCTCAAAGGGAGAACCTAAGTTAGAGGATGTCCCAATAGTAAATGAGTTCTTTGATGTGTTTCTGGATGAATTATTGGGACTACCTCCTGATCGAGAGTTTGAGTTCTCTATTGATCTACTTCCGGGTACCGCACTTATTTTCATTCCTCTGTATCAGATGGCCCCGACAGAGTCAAAGGAGTTGAAAATCCAGCTGCAAGACTTGGTAGGTAAGGGTTTTATTCACCCTAGTACTTCTCTTTAGGGTGCGCCAGTCCTGTTTGTAAAAAAGAAGGATGGCACTCTTTGGTTATGTATTGACTACCGTCAGCTGAACCGAGTGACCATCAAGAATAATTATCTTCTACCACGGATTGATGATTTTTTTGATCAGCTACAGGGTTCTATGGTGTTTTCTAAGATTGATCTGAGGTCTAGGTATCATCAGTTGAAAATCAAGGAGTAGGACGTACCCAAGACTTCTTTCAAGACTCGTTATGGGCATTACGAGCTTTTGGTTATGCCTTTAGGTTTAACTAATGCCCCGGTAGCTTTTATGGATCTTATGAACAGGGTGTTCCACTCGTACTTGGATAAGTTCGTGATAGTGTTCATAGATGACATCCTGGTGTATTCAAAGGATGATGCTGAACATGTTGTCCATTTGTGCATTGTGCTGCAAACTTTGCGCAAGGGACAACTCTATGCCAAGTTCTCCAAATGTGAGTTTTGGTTGAGGGAAGTAGTTTTCTTGGGACATGTTGTGTCGGGAGCTAGAATTTATGTCAATCCCAAGAAGATTGATGCAATCTTATAGTGGGAGCAACCAAAAACAGTGATAGAAATTCAGAGTTTCCTTGGTTTAGTTGGTTACTATAGAAGGTTTGTTCAGGGGTTCTCATTAATAGCTGCTCCTTTGACTCGTCTAACTCATAAAGGAGTCAAGTTTGAGTGGGATGATGTTTGTGAGAGTCGGTTTCAAGAGCTTAAGAATCGGTTGACCTCCACCCCTGTCTTGACACTTCTTGTTAGTGGGAAAGAATTTGTGGTGTACAGTGATGCCTCTAAATTGGGATTAGGGTACGTGTTAATACAAGATGAGAAAGTAGTAGTTTATGCTTCTCGGAAGTTGAAGAAGCATGAAACGAATTACCCTACTCACGATTTGGAGTTGGCAGCAGTAGTCTTTGCATTGAAGATCTGGAGGCATTACTTATACGGTGAGCATTGTTGAATCTTTATCGACCACAAAAGCTTGAAATATTTGGTCACCAAGAAAGAACTCAACCTGAGACAGAAACGATGGTTAGAGTTGATTAAGGATTATGACTTAGTGATTGATTATCATCCGGGGAAGGCAAATGTTGTAGCAGATGCCTTGAGTCGTAAATCCTCATCTTCATTAGCATCACTTTAGAATTCTTATCTTCCGATGCTACTTGAGATGAAATCTCTAGGGATCCAGTTGAGTAATGGTAAGGATGGAACCCTACTTGTTAGTTTTGTTGTGAGACCCTTACTGTTGAATCAAATCAAGGAATTGCAGAAGTCTGATGATGAATTGAAACGAGAAGTTCAAAAGTTATGAGATGGAGAAACTAATGAATTCAGACTCGATGATGATGGTATCTTGATGCTTGGGGACTGAGTTTGTGTCCCTAAGGATAATCAACTTAGAAGGGCTATTTTGGAGGAAGCTCATTCTTTCGCCTATGCTTTACATCTCAGTAGCACCAAAATGTACAGGACTATCAAGGAAAGTTACTGGTGGCCGGGTATGAAACGAGACATAGCCGAGTTTGTGACGAAATGTCTAACATGCCAACAGATCAAGGTGAAACATCAGAAACCATCGGGTACTCTTCAGCCTCTGCCTATCCTTGAATGGAAAAGGGATCACGTGACTATGGACTTTGTATTAGGTTTACCGTGGATGTAGAGTGGGAAGGATGTTAATTGGGTGATTGTGGATAGATTGACTAAGTCCACCCATTTCTTGGCTATCCATAGCACATATTCCATTGAGAAACTAGCTAAGCTTTATATAGATGAGATAGTGAGATTGCATGGAGTCCTAATTTTTATCGTGTCAAATTGAGACCCCCAGTTCACTTCTCGATTCTGGCCGAAATTCCAAGAGGGTCTTAGAACTAATTTGAGGTTTAGTACTGCCTTTCATCCATAGATAGATGGTCAGTCTGAAAGGACCATTCAGAGTTTGAAGGATATGTTACGGGCTTGTGTCATTGACTTTACTAGGAGTTGGGACAAATACTTGTCGTTGGTGGAGTTCGCATATAATAATAGTTTTCAGTCTAGTATTGGGATGGCACCATATGAGGCTCTGTATGGGAGAAAGTCCCGAACTCCACTTTGTTGGGATGAAGTGGGTGAGAGGAAATTGTTTCATGTAGAGTTGATTGATCTGACTAATGACAAGAACAAGGTTATCCGAGAGCGATTAAAGACAGCTTAAGACAACCAAAAGAATTACTCTGATAGACGAAGAAAAGATCTAGAATTTGAAGTTGATGATAGAGTTTTTTTTAAGGATTCTCCTTGGAAATGTGTGATTCAGTTTGCAAAGCGAGGAAAGCTCAATCCAAGATACATTGGACCTTTTCATATCATTGAAAGGATTAGGCCAGTGGCATATACATTAGGATTACCCCTAGAGTTGGATCGGATTCACAACATCTTCCACGTCTCGATGCTGAAGAACTATGTACCTGATCCATCCCATATCCTCGAGGTACCTCCGATTGAGTTGTAGGAAGATTTAGAGTTCGAGGTTAGACTTGTATGTATTCTAGATAGAAAGGATGAAGTGTTGAGGAATAAGAGCATCCCAATGGTTAAGGTGTTGTGGAAGAATGCTAAGATGGAAGAGATGACGTGGGAAGTTGAGCATCAGATGAGAAGCCAATACCCACATCTTTTCTTCGAGCCTAGAAGTGAAATTTTACGATCAAAATTTTATTTTCAGGGGGGTAGTGCTCTCAAGCCTAGCTCTATTATATACTTGCCATGTCATTCATGTACTTGATAGCATGTTTGCATACTTGGATGTCTCGAAAAATCATTAAAAGTCGGTATTGTACCTAGTGGTACAATGAAATCGATTAAAACCTTGAACGAGTCCAAATAGAGACTTTAGGATGTATTTGAGAGTTACTGAACCTTATACTGTCTTAAAATAGTGATTCAGAGTTCGAGGATTAATTTGGAATCAAATCGGGAATTTTTATAACGTAGAGGTAAAATGGTCATTTTGCCACTTGAGTGAAAAACTGGAATGTTGGATGAGATTTTTGACCAAGTTTGACTATTTGGAATATAATTTGAATTTGAGAAGTGAAAAATTCTAATTCTGACATTTTTTCGAGCATAAGGGCAAACCGGTTATTTCATGTGTCCATGAGGACATAATTGAAATTTTTGAAATTTTACACCACCGAGACACTTGTCAAGCCCATGAATTTCACCTATTATCATTTTTATACTTTGGATAATTAAGGTATTATATGTGGTGGTAAGAAAATGCTTAATAGTTAAGTTTTAATCATGAACCATTCACACGTTGACACGTGTCAAGCTTTAATTCTTTTATAATTTTCTTTATAAACAAACATAAACCTCTCCCAATTCTTCTTTCATTGCCGTGCAAGCCAAAGAAAAGGGGGGAAAGAATAGAAACAACCCTTGAGGAAGAAAATTCAAGAGAAATTCATCGGTTACCGAAAAACGAAGTGATCTGAGGTAAGATTTCGCAATTTTAGCTTAAGATTCACCTCTCCCATGCTTTCTTTTTCATTTTCTAGGGTTGAAACCCAAACTTTCATGAAGGAAGTCATGTTGACCGAATCAAGGGGGGGAGGTTTTCATGATGGTTTTTGTTAGATTTCATGCTATCTAGGTGTTTTTAGTTGTTTTGATATTTGGTATGAAAAACAAACAAGAAAACCACATGTCCTTCACTAAACCCTCCTTGGCCGAATTTAATAGGGGATATATTGATGATGAATTTTGTTATATTTTATATTATTTAGCTCGTATTTGATGATTTATGGTGTCGGATATCGACAATGGTTATAAAAAATTATAGTGCTTTTAGTAAACGACTTGAACGATAACGAGAAAATCATGGTAAATGGACTTGAATTTGATTTCTAATGATATATATGGACTTATTAGACTGTGTTGACACTGATTAGCATGTTAGTTTGAAATCGGAATGAGTTTCGGATGTCATCATTTAAGCCACAATCAAGTTCGTTGAGGTACTTTGGGTGTATTTGGAGTACCGAAAGTGCAATGAATCTATTTGGAGTTGAATCAGATGTTTTGGCAAATTAAACAGTTATAGTGTGAGTTAGGTCAAATACCATTTCAGTCCAATAACAATTGAACCTATGTAGAACACCATCTTTAAGTGATTATTTGAACTTTTCTCATTGAATTTCATGCATTCATATAGAGCTTGGAATAGTTTTATAACAGTTTGGCACAAATGTATTGAATTACTTGTTGTGTATTAGGTATAGGTGGTGAGCCCTCTGGTAAGGGTAAGGATATAGTACCTGAGGACCAGGAATAGGAGTACTTCCGTTATTATGAGTAATCAGACTATCATCTTAACTAGCTAAAGTAGTTTATATTCGCTTTTATGATTTTAAAGAATAATGAACTTAAATTGTAAACTATTATGTTTTATAATGGAAGTGTTGGTTAAATGAAATGAGATTCATAATTTGGTTTAAAATTGAATCTTGGTTTTGGAAATTGAGTAAGTGGAGACTATACACTTGTGTTATATATATGTTTTGACTATTGTTAGTTATGCCGACCCTGCTTTGTAATAAATGTATCGGCAGAACGGAATTTGTAATTGACAAATGGTTTGAATTGATGGCTTATGAAAATGTGATGGCATGAATGGCTGGATTTGTGTTTGTGTGGAATATATGAACTATTTTGTTTTACCTTGACAGGTTGGGTAATATCATATTAGCCATGTCATACTACCGAAATTTTTATTAATTTAGTGGGGTAATTGATTAGCTTATTGCAGTGGGCGGGTTTCTATAGACCGGCCTATTAAAGGGGCACGGTAAACCCCATCATATTTTATCTTAGTATGAGAGGCGCGAAGGGTATCTCCTAAGGTAGTTTAGAGTTCACTTCATACCGAACCACCACGTGAGGGTGAAACTTAACCAACGCCAAGGAACGACTGTGTTTTTAAACATAAAAACATGTTTTATGTGTATATGTTTTTTTAACAGCCTTGGTGGACTCGGTTGGATGCCTTGCGCAAGGTGTCACCGAGTACAAGTTTTGGCATGAGCCAAGTTTTTAAGAAAGTCATAAGCCTTGTTGATTTTTTTTTATGAAATGTAATTGTTTTATATGGGTTGAAATGAGTTTTCATGTTATGAATCATATTATGATGAGATGTTTTAAATTGTATCCATTTACTCGGCTTTAGATGTTATAGATGATCTTTGCCTACTCACTAGGTTTATAAAAACTCACCACTCTTCTTTCACCCATTTCAGGGTCAGGGCAATTTGTAGGCCACCGATTTTGTCGAGGGTTTACTTTTGGATTCGCACCCTTAGAAATTGTGGGTTTACAATCGTGTTTATTTTTATTATTTTGGGGTTCACATGTCATTGTAGAATATTTTTGTATACCTTGGCGCAATGTACTATTATATATACGAATTTATTTTGTTATTACTTTTCATTAACTGTTTACGTAGAATTTTATAAATATTGTTTTATATGAAAATAGAATATTTTATTTAATATTTTTATTTAGTTTGATTAGCTATAATTTCACTTTAAATGGATGATTTAGATACCTAAATTTTTTTTTAGATATGAAATGTATATTTTTCATTTATATATTATATTTTTAGCAAGTTTCAAATTTTTTGGGTAAAATGACCAAAATACCCCTGTGCAGTAGAAATTACTTTTTGATTATCTTTGATTTGAAAATAGTCTATATTCCTTTAAAATATGATATTTAGTAACTGCTACTCACAGGGGAGGCGGAGAATTGATGCTAGAGCCTTGCGAGGTTTCGATTGACATTTCGGGTAAGGTATGTCTATTTGGACATCGCGGCGGTTGTCAAGGGCTCGAAGAGAGTACCGGGTCATGACACTTTTCAAATTTATGCATGAGAACAAGCTTTTCATAAGTGATACTTCTACGTTTTTAAACGTATAATGTGATGAATTACGTATTTGAAATATTATATTGAATTGCCAATTGATTTGTGCAACGTGATGTATTGTTATGCAAAGATTCTTGTTACATGTTGTTATGTGTGCCATGCATTGAAATGTATTGTTGAATGATAATTATAACCATGCATGTGTGGTGTGGGAGTGCACATGATGGTGCTGGTAGTGTGCGGTGTGGGAGAGCACACGTCAATGATATATGCCATGTGCGGTGTGGGAGAGCACATGATGTTGATATATGCCATGTATGGTGTGGGAGAGCACATGATGATGATATATGCCATGCGCTATGTGGGAGAGCACATGACGATGATATATGCCATGTGCAGTGTACGAGTGCACATGAGGATATTAGCTATGTCCGGTATGGGAGTGCACATGAGCTGAGTTGAGGTTGGCGGGTGTATGTGCGAAGCTGTTGTGACTAGTGTGGGGATGACCTTGGTGTATGTTTGAATTATCTATATATTTATATGTACATAATGTATACGTGAATTTTTACACGCATGTGCACTTGTCCTATAGAGTACAGATTTTTGGAAAATGTAATGTGATTGAATTGTATATTGAAAGTTTATATTCTTAAATGTTTTCAAAATGAGTTGAAAAATAGCATGGCATCGAGTTTTGTTTATGATATACAAATTGCATGGTTTTAATACAAGTGCATCATGTTTTCTAAAAAAATCTTCTATATCATTTTCTTGTTCCTTTCCTATGTTCACTCACTGAGTTTATACTTATTCTATTCAACTTCATATTTTAGTTTTCCAGATCGAAAGTAGTTGGATCCTAAGTCGAGGTGCTCCCTCTTATTCATCTTTTGGTAAGTTCACTAAGACTCTCAATGATAGCACCCACGCCCAGAGTCACTCAACTGGTTGTCAATGGTCAGTTGTATGTTTATATGTGATGGTTTAATGTAAATTGTGAGATTTGTTGTGAACTTTGTATGTACTTGATTTTCACGATTTAAATTTGAGGAGATTGTTATTAGAAATCACAAGTCTTAGATCCTAAAGAAAAATAAGTGATAGATGGACTACTGATGGGTTTACATAGAGAGGCTTGCTTGGCCTTGGTGGGCTATGCCTATTGGGCCCATTCACCAATCATGGCCTGAGTTTTGGGCTGTGACAAAAGGGGTTTCAGGCTATCCACCCATTTAAGTAAAAACCCTAACTCTTTCTTTCTTTGTCTCTTTACCCATTTAAAACCCTAAGCCCCAAATGGATTTTTAGAGCAATTTGGAGCTAATCAAAGCTTGAGAATACATTATTGAGGTAAGATTACACCTTTTTACTTATTTGTTTTCAATTTAATTAATTAATAACCTAAAAATCCAATTTTTCCAACTTTAGTGTATCTGCCTAGATTTTGCTAGAATTTGGAGTTTAAATTCATGTAATCTAGCTTCTAAGGTATGGGTTTAGCTCATTAATTGAAGGATTTGAGCTTGAATGTTGGATTGCTAAGAATTTAGTTATTTTTAAAAAATCTAGGTATTTTCAAAAGCCGAGAATTTAATTATATTTTGATGTCTGATGTGTCTTAAAGGGAAAATTGAGCTATTCAACCAAGTTGGCGAGCTAGAACACAATTGGATGCTAAAGTTGAGCTTAGTTGTGGAATGCCTTCAATTTGTCACTGTAAGTGGATTAATTTAAATTGCATGAGATGCATGACACATGATAGATGCACTACATTGGTACTAGATTTTGTATGTAAGCCTAGATGAACATGCCTAGGCTAGAAAACAATCATATATGTGAATACGTATATATATATATATATATATATATATGTGTGTGGTTATATGTACTATGATGTTTGTGCTTTGAACAAGCTACTTTGTGGCCTATGTTGATTATGTGAGCCTAGACTAGGAAGTCTAGAGGATATAATGAACATTTAGGAGTAAATTATCCTAAATGAATGATTCTCAAAGTATTTGACCAGTTGATGCCTTAGAGACATAGAGGCATTTAAAATGAAATTGAGCTTATAAATGATTTGAAGCTTGTAAAGTATGATTCATGATTTGATGTGGACACATGGAATGTCAAAGGCATGATGGCTTTATTTGTGGATTTGTATTACGTTTGAGGGATGAATTCCAGATATTGAGTTGATTTGAGGTTGATTGGAGTCCTTTCTCCTTATAACTTGTTATGTGCCTGTAGGGATGGTGGTAAGCAAAGACGGTGGTATTAGTTTCACCTCTGATTCCCACCTGTAGTGCTTTGATGCCACTAGTCTGAAAATACATGAGTGATGTCGTCCGTTGGGAAAATACTCCAGACGATGACTCTAATTCTCCACTCATTGCTTCGGCATGCACGTGATTTGTTTCTCCACCAGTGGCTTTGTCATGAATGTGATTTGACTCCACCAATTAACCACAGTGAGTGATTTCATGATGCTCGAGGGAAAACCACTTTATGATTATGATTATATTTGTGTACGACATGATATAACCTCTGATAAGTTTAGACAATTTTGCTCTAAATTTTATATGATACTCTGACGACTAGAGTGTGTCGTGGGGAATAAGTTTGAATGGTTGTGAGGATAAGCCCAGTGATATGTATGATATCTATCATAGCCCAATTTCCTGGCCATGACCGGCTCAAAAGACCAATGGGCTCAACCCACCAAGCCCAAGCAAGCCTACTTACATGATCTTATACGTAAATCCATATTCCTTTAGAACATGAAATTCATAATGCTCAATTACAAGTGCTTTGAAAACAACTCATAAAACCCAGTCATGTATTCATAATGGCATCATCAACCATTATATACATACATATAATTTGACAAGTGAATCTCATCATTTCACAACAAATAGTCATATACACGTAATTAGAACTTGACCGTCAGCGGAGTGACTCTGGATGGGAGTTATGACTACTGAATGTCAAAGTACCTACCCAAAAGATGGGAGTACGCGGACACCTCAATCTACGTCTCAACCACCCCTGAATTTGAAAACATGTAGTTGAAAACATGAGTATAAACTCAGTGAGTGAACATAGAAAGGAAACAAGCAATTACAAGGAATGATTTAGAAATCATGATGCACTTAAGTTCGAAAACAGTGCAACCTAGTTCAAGTTCTTATTAAAATCCTTCCATCAACCCTGGGTTATTAAATCATTTCATAATGAAGGAACCATATTTAACAAGAAATCAGAAAGAGAGGAAATTTCTACCAATCATCCAAGCAAGGCAGTATAAACATAATGTTCTTGTTGCAATAAAATCAATTCACATGTAAATGGGAAATTTTCAAGATTTATCATGCCATATAATCACATATTATAATCATAATCTTTCTATTGCATATACATATGCTTAAGCATATATCAATTAATATACCACCACACCTTATCCAACTCATGTACATCATCACCGACATGAGCACTACCCACTCCGCACATGCATGGTTGTAATTATCACGATAGCATCATTACCGGCATGTGCACTACCCACCCCGCACATGCATGATTGTAATTATCACAACATCATCATTATCGGCATGTGCATTGCCCACTCTACACATGCACGGCTGTAATTATCACGACAGCATCATTACCAGCATGTGCACTGCCCACTCTGCACATGCACGGTTGTAATTATCACGACAGCATCATTACCGGCATGTGCATTGCCCACTCCGCACATGCACGGTTACATTTGTCACACAATGGTACCATTTATGATATAGTATATATATATATATATATCATTATACCGAAACATATGAATTCATCAGACTATCTGTTTCATAACATAAAAACATTTCATAAGGGCTTGTTCCCGTGCAAGTTTTTGAAGAAAAACCAATAAAACGTTTTAGAGGATTCAATCAAACATAAACGTGTATATCCTAAGACATTTTAATGCAAGTTCACTCACTTGGCAACAGATTTTAAGTCATTATTTGTTCGAAAGTGTCTTTAACTATTTTCATTGGCCGGTCACTCGTTATTTACTCCCGCATGCCACCACAGTTCTCTAACTTTATCCTTGCACTTTCTTGCAATAATATGAACTCGATATATTTAATTACATACGTATACGGGCAGCACTTCAATCAATTAGTCCTTACTCCAATTTATATTTTCATCCTATCATGAAACCATCTTCAATTAACTCACATCTTAATAAATTTTTACCAAAATTACTTACATCCATTGCTTACAAAATTCCTTAGATTATATCACCGGCAACTTATTTATGATGTCACGTGCCTACTTCAACCTTTCTAAATAATTTCCACCCAAATCCATCTTATATTTCCACACATAATCCACATATATGGCAGCAACAATTATTCTCACTTTCACTCGATTATTTCCTAGTTTGCTCACATCGTTATCTATCTAACTTTCAATACTTTGTTTCTCAATCATCCATCCACAATATTCCTTTTTTATTTGTTCCAAACAACATGCCATACAATCTTAACAATTTTCAACTAGCTTAGGCAAATAAATCCTTTCAACAACCATAATTCCTCACAATATTCAACTAACCGTAGGCTTTAAAACATAGTGTTAAGCTTATCGTTTTCCTTTTCCACTTTGAGTCTTTCATGTACCCATGGGTTTATTGGCTTACATGTTACCAATTTTTCTCCAATCAAGCCAATCTTTGCTGTCACAAGACATTTCTCTAAGTCACTAACTCATTTCAAAGATTACTCAAGCCAAAAACAAGAATTCTTATTGTTCTTTGCTTGAATCACCAAAACCAAGCTTTTTCTTCCTTTCTCTCTTTTTCTTTCTTCTCCTCCTAGGGTTTTAGTGTCCTGGAAATTGGGATTAAAGGTTGTAAATTTAATGCTCAAGAAGTTTGGAGAAGAAAGGAAAAGAAAACATGGAAAGGAAAGTGAAGAAAACTTGATTTCATGGTGGATAAAGAGAAAATGGCATGGAAGCTTCAAGAATGGTGTGGAGCATGGGTGAAGAAGAAGAAAAATCTGCTGGGGGAAAGGATAAGGTCGGTCTTGGCCTAAAAAAATCAGAGTCAAAGCTTCCTTTGGAAGCTTTGACCAAACTTCACATAAAATTATAATTTTGCCCTTTTTTGTTTCCTTCCATTTTAATTTAGTCCTCCCAACACTCATTTAACTCCAATTTCCTTCTATTACCTTCTCCTACACATGCACAAACAAAGTATGAAGTTTCTACTCCAACGTGGTGTTCCCATAATATTTAAAATATTTATTTGCTCGTGCTATCTTTACTTAATAAAGACACGCGACCCCATTAACGTCATTTTTCTCCAAAAATCCTCTCATTCTTCTTCTCCCCCACTTAGATTGACCATATACTCCTTCTTCATGGAAACTTTTGACACTAAATCAAATATTAATATTTTAATAATATTTTATTAATAAAATATTATTTTATTCCAAAATTTCTCTCTTGTCACCTTATACCCGAAATACCTTATTATACCTCAATTGACTTCTGAATCACTTTTTATCTTGCAAATTCTTCTCTGATAAAAATATCATTATTTTATTATTATTTCCTCTTGTGCAGAATATTTTATTCCAAACTATTCCTTTCATCTTTCATCATTTTTAAACATTATAATTAACCTCAATTGGCATCCAATAAGCTTTATTAGTCACCATATCAAAGTACAGGGTATTACAATATCTATGGAGACTCTTGAAGGATGATGATTTCCCTTAACATTAGAGATGTTTGTTAGAATGTTTGGTTGTACTGGTCATGCCTTCAATAATTTTTTGTTTCTATAGATATGATTTTGATTTATCTACGGGCCTTACTAAGTACTAGATGACTCACCCATTTTTTGTACCATGTGTAGATAAATAGGCCACAAGACTACATGGCAAAGGTCATCCAGTGATAGACCAATTTTGACATCCAATAGGTCTCCACTCAATATGTCCACTCCACTACATTTCTTGTGAGCTTCCACTTTGCTTTTGGCTTAGTTATGTATGTAGGCACATTATGCCATTTGAACTTGTATTAAGGGTTGCTAACCACGAACATGCTTTGATGGCCGATGTATGGCCTTATGAATATTATGTAAGAATTATGTGCTAGGGATAATGTTTAATATCTGAATTTACATTTTATTTATAAATACTTGGTTATGAATCTTGGTCTCAATTATATGTGCTAGAGGGGGAGTGAATAGCACAAATCAGCTCTTGGCAAGATGAAGAACTAATTTTCAAAACAAAGAACAAAAACAGAGTAGACAATGCGCAGAAATTTAGAGTGATTTGGTCCAAAACCTACAGCCACTACCTTGATTATCCAACCAAGGATTTTTCAGATAATTCCACTAAGAACCGGTGAAATTCACAAGCTTTCACCAAGTTTTATGATGGGTTTTACTAGGCTCAGCCAAAACCTTTCATAATAGTTTTTCACGTGCTAAACTAAAAGCCAACACCTAACTTTTCGAGGCTAAGTCAGAACCTTAACACATTTAAGCAAACCTAGCTTAAAACAACCACTTAGAGTGACTTCCTCACTCTATGAATACAAAAAGAGAAGTAAAAGAAAGTACCTATGATCACAAGGTTAATCTAAATGGTACAAGGTTGAATGCAGAATACAAATACAAAAGATTGACGTTTTAGTGCAAAAAGGTGCAGAGGAGATTTTTTGACTTTTCAACTCTGTATGACTCAAATCTCTTCCAAAACCTTCAAAAAACTGATTTGTAACAGTTGAAAGACCCTTTTATGCTTGGAGAAACAGCTCTGATGGCAGTTTGGTAGTTTATGGCTATTGAAAACAGTTGAGAGTTGGTTCTAGCCATTAATCTGTCTTTTAGTGCTTTGGTTCAAATTGCAGACAGAGTGCTCTTAGTTGACTAACTTTTTTCTTGGTCAGTTCAGTTGGTTCTGTCTTCTAGTCGTAGATTCTAGCAAAGAGCATTTAGTCGACTAACTCATTTCTTGGTCGACTAAGTTGGTTCTATTTTTCAACATTCTTCAACCCGCCAACCCTTGATTTAAATCTTAGCTGACTAACTCTCAATTGATCAACTAAGGGACTTTTGCCTTGTTGTTCAATTGTGACTTCCTTAGCCCTATGCTCTTTGATATGTGCATTTTAATGATAGATTATTTGTTTGCATATAATTTTGTTTTGCACGCTCAAGTAAAAATATTAGACACAAATGAAATGAGAATGTTTTATTATCATCAAAAACTAATGGAGCCAACAATCTCCTTTTTGATGATGACAAAACATTCCTTGATTAATAGCATAGTGTCCTTTTATTCTTTTTAAGTTTGCAGAAAATGGGAATTGCTCCCCTTAAATACATGCTCCCCTTTAGTGTGTGCATATTTTGCTTATTTATTCCAACAAGTTTGATTCATGTCATATAGTTAATGACATTACATATTCAAAGTATTTATGCTGTCTTGTAGAATGATTAATAGCAAATAACAAGTTGACAGAATATTATCAATGTTTTAGTTGACTGTCCGTCATCAGCATATTATTATTAGATTTTTCTTATATCAATCAATGTTTATCAGATATATCATACTTATTATCCATACATATTCACAGACATATTTCATTCTCAATGCTATGCCATCAGCCCAAAATCAGTATCATTAAGTGAATTGAGATAACAGCAGAAACTTAAATGACAGAAATTTATCGACAAATTTAAGCATTCAAACATCAATATGTCAATATCCAGAATATAAACATATCAACATCCCATTTTTTACACAAAACATAAATAGAAGATTAAACTAAAGTGTTCAATTGTCAGCAGGGCAAAGACAACAGGATAACAAAAGTAACAACTGATATTCCTAAATTGCCCTGGTTCATTTTTGCTTCCTTTCTTTCCTAAATTCCTAGTACCTCCCTCCTATCATTTTTTTTAATTCATTTTCTGGTTCCTCCTCCTTCCTTCTCCTCCTAAGGTTCTGCCATATTCTCCCTTTTTTTTATCATCATCAATTCCTAATCAGCTTTTGAGGAGGATAAGGGAGAGGACTCATCATCGGTGTAGTACTTGATATTGAGAGGTTAAGGAGAGGATCCTTGAGGTAATTCTTGGGTAAGGGGATCAGGCAAGGGTGTGTTAGACACTTCAAGTGGTTCTTGTGGAGAAGAAACTATTGTTGGCATAGACTTTTCTACCAATCTAGAGGACTTCTTTCTTTTGAGGAATGCTATTTTTGTTGCCATTGTTTTTTTCCCTTTGGTAGGTGGTTTTGTCTTTGTCTATGGTGCTGTAGTGACTTTTTCTTTCCCTTTTCCAGATTTTTCTTTCACTCTAAGGGCTAGTGCAGATGTATCTTGCTCAGCTTCTGCCTTGGCAGCTTCCTTTTCAGTCTATTTTTCCCTAACCATTTGGTGGAAGACATCCATAATGGATACCTTTTTTGAATTTGGAGGGGACGATTGTTGTTTCTCAAGTTTTGAAGGAGCATTTCATTCAGTGAACCTAACACATCTGTTCCTTGTTCTGATTTATCTTTGCTTTGATGTTCAGGTGAAGGGGCCTTAGCTAGTTGATCAACACCAGGGTGAGAGTCCTCTGTCTGAAGGACAGGGCTGGCAGTTTTGTAAGTGGAGCCTTCAGCTTGAACACCATAACTTGCTCCTTAAGGAGCAGAGCCTTCTGCTTGCAAAGCTGAACCCTCAGCACCTTACCGTGCTGGTGCAATACTTGGTGTTACAGAGGTATCTACAGCAGCAGGTTCTGATGACATTTTTCTTTTTCCCTTTCGTTCATTTTCTAGTTCAGCAATTTTCTCTTCAATTTTCTACATTCTAGCTCCTTGGTCTGTGAGCTTTCCATCAATTCTCATAAGGAGATTAAAGATTACCTCATTTGAGAATTGGGATGGTACTCCCTCATGTTGAGCAGGTAGGGTGGATTCTTTTCCTGGACTAGCCGCAGGGGTTTTAATGAATCTTTCTCCATCAAGTTTGTACCCCATTTTGGACAAATTAGCAAAGTAAATGGCTTGGTCTCTGGTCTTTACCATGTCCAGTTCATATCTTTTGGCCTAGACTCCCTTTTCATGCACTAAGGATGTGATAACATTTCCATAAGGCAAATTAATTTTCTCAAGCTTGCATGCTCCTTCATCTTTTCAATCATGAATTTGCCAAGGTTCAGAGTAACTCCATTAAAAGCATGTTCCATCAGCCAAAGATCCTGAAGGCTAATGTAGCTTAAACTTCCCCTTCTGCCATGGATATTTGCTGCAACAAAGTAGTGCAAAATTCTTATCTGGGGACTGGTTATCAAACTAGCATTGCTCTTTGATGAGTACTTTTCCTTTCTCCCAGTAATGATTTCTTACGAAAAGGATGGGTCGTACTTCTCTGGGAATTCAAACTATCCCTCATCACATTCAACTTTCAGCAAATTACCAAGATCATTACCAGTAACCAAATATTCTTTACCATTCAAAAATACATTTAGTCCATTTTCAATGTAGTCATCAAAATCATCTCGTTCTTCCTCTCCTAATGTTATACTAGCGTACAATTCTTTCACCAAGCTAGCATTGTAGGATCTATTCTTAAATGTGCTATACTCCTTCAGTTTCAATTCATCAAAATAATCTGCTAGACTAGTCTGAAGTTCTGGATTTTCACTAAAACTTTCCCAGTCAATGTATTTCCCGCAAGTGATAGGAGCATTCTCTATTTTCCTAAACCTCTCTTCATGCATTTTATTTCCAAATTTAGAAGAAAATGTAGTACTTTTCTTGGGCATTGTATCCTTGTCCTTCTTTTTCTCTGATTTCTACGTCTTTTCTTTCTGTGATTTCCTAAATTTCTCAATCATTGAAGTAGACCCAATTTTCTGTTTCTTCTTCTGCATTTCTACTTCTGACCCTTTTTCTAGTGGCCTTTTTCCTTTCTTCTTTTCAATAATTTCTTTGCTTTGAGAGGTTTTTGCCATTCCGATTTGAGAGATTTTTTATAGGGTTTTTGAGGTTCTAAGTGGCAAAGGTTTTAGTTATATGAAAATCGGTTTCAGAGGAGAAAATGTAGAGGAAATGGGTTTCAGTTTTCAGATGATCGATTTTCAGGGGAGAGAGAAATTGTCAGTAGTTTTATTTCCTCTTAGAAAACTGTCCGCCTCCCCCTTAAATATTGCCTCATATCATTTCCTTAAAATTTCAAAACTTCCCTTTAAATTTTGGTTATTCACTTCGGTAGTTTTTCTCTTTTCTTTATTACCCGGTAAACACATTCTTTTCATTATTTTGTTCCTTCTTCATTTTATTGACTGAGTCATACTATTTAATGCTAACAGAACACTCTTAGTTGACTAAGATTCACCTTAGTCAACTAAATGAATTCTATTTTATCTGCATGAGCTAAAAATTTTCTCATAACTCCTGCAGACTAATGATTCCTAAATACCTTCTAATTTCACAGAATCTATCTTCATTTAGAGGTTTGGTAAAAATATCTGCAAATTGATGCAAAGTATTCACAATTTCCATCTTAATATCACCTTTCACTACATGGTCTCTAACAAAATGGTGCCTAATCTCAATGTGCTTAGTCTTGAATGCTGCACATAATTTTTTGAAATATTAATTGCACTTGTATTATCATAGTATATTGGTATGTTATGCATTGATAACCCATAGTCCTTTAGTTGTTGTTTAATCCATAATATTTGGGCACAACAGCTTCCTAGTGATACATACTCTACCTCTGCTGTAGATAAAGTCGTTGAATTTTACTTTTTGCTGGACCATGACATAAGCATACTACTTAGAAATTGGCAGGTTCCACTAATGCTTTTCCTATCGATTTTGCTACCAGCAAAATCAGCCTTCGAATATCCAACTAAGCTAAGGATTGATTCTCTAAAATACCATATGCCTAAAGTTTAAGTCTCTAAGAGATATCTAAAAATTCTCTTAACAACTGTTAAGTGTGATTCTTTAGGCTGTGACTGAAATCTACCACACAAACACACATTAAACTGAATATCTGGTCTACTTGCTATTAAGTAGAGTAGTGAACCGATCATACCTCTATAGAGCTTTTGATCTACATTCTTTCCTTTTTCATCTAGATCAAGTCTGGTGGATGGACTCATTGGTGTGGACATTGGTTTCAGCTTCAGCATATCGAACGTTTTGAGCATATCTTGAGTGTATCTTTCTTGGTTGATGAAGATTCCTTCCTTACTTTGCTTAATTTGAAAACCAAGAAAGTACTTCAACTCTCCCATCATGCTCATCGCAAATTCACCCTGCATTTCTTTAGCAAAGTTCTTGCATAAAGCCTCATTAGTTGCACCAAATAATTAAATCATTTAATTAAATCATCCACATATATTTGTACAATAATTAAATCATTTAAGTATCTTTTAATGAACAGTGTAGTATCAATGCTGCCTCTAACATAACCTTTTTCAACTAGAAATTTTGAAAGCCTCTCATACCAAGCTCTAGGAGCTTGTTTCAATCCATACAAGGCTTTATAAAGTTTGAAAACATGGCCAGGTTTTTCAAAATCTTCAAAACCTGGTGGTTGTTCAACATACACTTCTTCTTGAATGAATCCATTTAAAAATGCACTTTTTACATCCATTTGGCACAATTTGAAATTCATGAAGCAAGCAAAAGTTAACAACAACCTTATGGCTTCAATTCTAGCAACCGATGCAAAGGTTTCATCATAGTCTATTCCTTCCTCTTGGTTGTATCCTTGGGCTACTAACCTAGCTTTATTTCTAACTACATTTCCTTGCTCATCTACCTTATTTCTAAACACTCATTTTGTGCCAATAATAGGGTGATTTGAAGGTCTAGGTACTAGTGACCATACACGATTTCTTTTGAATTGGTCAAGTTCCTTTTGCATGGCTATTATCTAACTTTCCTTTTTTTCAGCTTTTTCAAAGTTTTTAGGCTCAATTTGAGATATGAAAGTTGAAAACTCACAAGTCTCTCTTATTGCTCTCCTAGTTCTAACTCTTTGAGAAATGTCACATACGATTTGATCTTGTGGATGGTCTCTTACAAATCTCCAACTTCTTCGAAGGTCATTATGATTATTTTTTGTTCTTCGCAAATTTTCTAAAAGTGGAGTTTCATTTTCTCTTCTAGGTGAGCATTCTTCATTATTCTTATTGTTCTCTAAGCTTATTTCTTCCATTTGTTTTTCTAGGATTTCTACATCATCATCAACAACATGAATTTCCTTTTGTAAAGCATTTGACTCATCAAAAACTACATGGATTGATTCTTCAATGGTTAAAGTCCTTTTGTTAAAAATCCTATAAGCCTTTGAGTTTAATGCATATCCTAAAAATATTGCCTCATCACTTTTTGCATCAAACTTTCCTAAGGGTTGTTTTCCATTATTCAATACAAATCATTTGCAACCAAAACTCCTAAGGTGAGAAATATTTGGTTTCCTACCCTTGTAAGGTTCATATGGTGTCTTAGATATCATGGGTCTTATTGAGACTTTATTAAGTATATAAGCTGTTGTGTTCACTACCTCAGCCCAAAAATATTTTGATAGGTTATTCTCACATAGCATAGTCTTAGCCATTTCTTTTAAGGTTCGGTTTTTCCTCTCTACAACTCCATTTTGCTAGGGTGTTCTAGGTGCAGAGAAATTGTCATCTAACCCCTTTTCATTGCAAAATTTCTCAAATTCATCACTTTCAAATTCTCCTCCATGATCACTCCTTATGCTAACTATGGCTAGTCTTTTTCATTCTCTACTTTCCTACAATGACTTATAAAAGCTGATAGACCATCATTCTTATGAGCAAAAAAATAAACCCAAGTATATCTAAAGTAGTCATCAACTATTATAAAGCCATAAGATTTTCCTCCTAAGCTGGTTATGCTTATTAGACCAAATAGATCAATATGTAACAATTCAAGAGGTCTAGATGTTGACATAATCTTCTTAGTCTTGAAGGATGTTCTAACTTGTTTTCCTAGTTGAGAAGCATCACATATTTTGTCACTTTCAAATTTTATGTTCGGCAGTCCAACAACTAGATTTTTCTTGATTAGTTTTGACATAGTATGCATGCTTACATGTCCTAATCTCCTATGCCATAACCAGCTATAATTTTAGCATTTGCAACAAGACATATTTCACTATTTATTTCAAGATCCTTAAGAAAAACGACATACATTTTCTTCAATCTCTTTCCCATAAATGAGACTTTGTTTGTACCTATGTCTATTACTTCACACTTATTTAAATCAAAACATACTTTAAATCCTTTGTCACATAATTGACTAATGCTTAGTAAATTATGCTTCAAACCCTTAACCAATAACACATGACTGATTTGAGTTTGAGAGTTTTTATCAGTCGTACCTATCCCATAAGTTCTACCTTTTGAGTCATCACCAAAGGATATGGTACCTCCGTTTTTCTTGTCGAGCTGAGCAAATAACATTTCATCTCTTGTCATGTGTCGTGAGCAGCCACTGTCCATGTACCAAGGCTGATTCTTCTTGAGTTAAGCTCTTGAACATGTCTCCTTTAAGTGCAGCTTAACCTACAAAATAGATTTTTAGTTTTTCTTTATAGGTACCCATACTTTGATAGGTCCTTGAGTGTTAGTTGCAATATAGGATCCTTTTAGAACCCAAATTTTTCTAACTTTCTGCAGGTTACTTTTGTTAAAACAATCATATGACAAATGTCCATGTTTTCCACAACTATAACATCTAAATGAGGCATTACGGGAATTTTTCCTAAAATATGAGTTCCTACTTGATGTTCCCCTTTTTGAACATTTGAGAGCTGTGTTTTCATCAAGTGTTTTTTGCAAAACTTCAGATTTATTGTCCAGCTCTAATTTTAAAACTTTAAAATCTGTTTTTGAGTGTTCTAACTCAATATGCAGAAAATTTCTTTGCTCAAAAATAGAATTGAACTCTTGTCTCATCTTTTCAAAATCATTTTCAAGAGATACAACCTTTTTCTTTAATGTTTTGTATTTTGAAAAAAGTTTTTCAAATTCATCATAAAGGCTATCATACTCATCTTGTAAATCATCAATGGAAATATCACAAGGGGACGAGGATACCTCAGTTTCATCATCTTGTGCCATCAGATAGAAGTTTGCTCTTTCCTCAGATTTTTCATCTTCAGCTCATGAGTAAGGAGAGAACCACAAATCTCATCTAAGGTAATAACATTTAAGTCCTTGGCCTCTTGGATTGCAGTCACTTTAGGCTTCTAATTTTTTGGTAGGCTTCTAAGAAGTCTTTTAACTATTTCATGCTCAGGTATTGGTTTGCCTAGCTGACTCAATTTATTTGTGATGTTTGTGAATCTATCTAGCATGCTGGTGATGTCTTCACTAGGCTCCATTTTGAACATTTCATAGTTATGTGTCAAGAGGGCTATTTTAGACACCTTGACTTGAGAAGTCCCTTCATGGATTATTCTAAGTTTATCCCACACTTATTTAGTTATTGTACAGCTTGAGACTTTATTGAATTCAGTGGGGGTCAAGGCACAATGCAATGTATTGATGGCCTTAAAATTTGTTTGGACTCTCTTAGTTTCAGCCTCGGTCCATTCAGACCTTGGCTTAGGCATCAACTCATGGGTTACTACATTCAAAGTTGAGGGAATAAAGGGTCCATCAGTTATGATGTCCCACATTTCATAATCTATAGCTCTAATGTAAATTGACATCCTAATGCTCTCATAAGGATAGTTAGAGCCATCAAATAGAGGTGGTCTATTTGTTGATTGTCCCTTAGCAACTATGGATTTTTGGAGAGCAATTTGGATCCTCCCAAAGGGTGTTGGACCTTAAAAATAGGGAACTAGCTCTGATGTCACTTGTTCATCCCAATTTTATGTGCTAGAGGGACGGTGAATAGCATAAATCAGCTCTTGACAAGATGAGAAACTAATTTTCAGAACAAAAAAAATAAAAAAAATAGAGTAAACAATGCGCAGGAATTTAGAGTGGTTTGGTCCAAGACCTACATCCACTACCTTGATTATCCAACCAAGGATTTTCCAAACAATTCGACTAAGAACCGGTGAAATTCACAAGCTTTCACCAAGCTTTACAATGGTTTTTACCAGCTTAGCCAAAACCTTTCACAATAGTTTTTCACAAGTTAAACTAAAGCCCAACACCTAACTTTTCGAGTCTAAGTTAGAACCTTAACACATTTAAGCAAACCTAGCTTGAAACAACCACTTAGAGTGACTCCCTCACTCTAAGAATACAAGAAGAGAAGTAAAAGAAAGTACCTTTGATCACAAGGTTGATTTAAATGGTACAAGGTTGAGTGCAAAATACAAATACAAAAGATTGACGTTTAAGTGCAGAAAGGTGCAAAGGAGATTTTCTGGTTTTTTAGCTCTATATGACTGAAATCTCTTCCGAATCTTACAAAAAATTGATTTCTAGTCATTGGAAAACCCTTTTATGCTTGGAGAAACAGCTTTGATGGCAATTTGGCAGTTTATGGCTGTTGGAAATAGTTGAGAGTTGGTTCTAGCCATTAATCTATCTTCTAGTGTTCTAGCCATTAATCTATCTTCTAGTGCTCTGGTTCAAATTGCAGACAGAATGCTCTTAGTCGACTAACTTTCTTCTTGGTCGACTAAGTTGGTTTTATTTTCTGGTCGCAGATTCTGGCAAAGAGTATTTAGTCAACTAACTCATTTCTTGGTCGACTAAGTTGGTTCTGTTTCTCAACATTCTTCAGCCCGCCAACCCTTGATTTAAATCTTAGCTTACTAACTCTTAATTGATCAACTAAGGGACTTTTGCCTTGTTGTTCAATTGTGACTTCCTTAGCCCTATGCTCTTTGATATGTGCATTTTAATGATAGATTATTTGTTTGCATATAATTTTGTCCCGTACACTCAAGTAAAAATATTATACACAAATGAAATGGGAATGTTTTATTATCATCAAAACCTATGGAGCCAACAATGAAATCCCTCAACTATGTTTTATATGATTCGAAGTTTTGAGGCTTGCTTAGGTCTCATAGGATTCACCTGTTGTTGTAACCTAACTTGGTGGTCCGTGATCCATCATGAGCCTAGCACCCCTAAAGCCGAGCAAGCCTTAGAATCCGAAATCATATAACACAAAGTCAAGGGATTCAATAATCAAATATTCACAATAAAATCAAATATAATACATTATCCCTGGCACATAATTCATACAAATGTTTATAAGGCCATACTTAGCAATTTAAGACAAGTTCGTACATAACAACCCTTACATAAGTTCATATGGCACATCGTGCCTACATACATAATGACAGCAAAAGACTTCAACTAACTTAGTGGAGTGAGCAATACGTAACTGGAACATACCGAATGCTAAAATCGGTTTGTCTATCGACAACCCTTGCCACACACCTTCGTGGTCTATTTATCTATGTATGGTACACAAATGGGTGAGTACTCTAATACTCAGTGAGTGTTGTAGATAAATAAAATCATATTATATATATATGTATATGTATAGACACATAATAAATATTGCACTCTTAAGGCAACCACATAATCCAATAAACATCTCCAAGCATAGGGCATATCATTATCCGTAAGTCTCCAATATGAAGACATATCATCATCCTTAATGTCTCCAAAGGTCATCACACATATCATTAGGCTTACCCTCAAAGCCAATCAAAGTTATTCGAATTATTCTCCGTGGCACTCTCTAGTTTTCGGAGTATCACATCAGAATCATATGATATTTATCTAAGCTTCTCATGGCTATCTCACATCATATATGAATCAAGTCAACAAGTGGTCCTCCCTTAGACACAGTGAAATCATGTTTAGTTGCCAACTGGTAAAGAATCAAATCAGACTCAAGGCAAAGCCGTTGGAAGAGAACAGATCACACGAGTGTCGAAGCAACAGGCAAAAAACAAATCACGCACAACACCAAAGCAGTTGACGGAGGATTAAATCATCGATTGGAGTATTCTCCCGACGATCAGCATCACCCAAAGCATTCTCAAATAGGTGACATCAAAGCATTACAAGCGGGAATCATACGCTAGACTAATACCACTATCCTTACATACTGCCATCCTTACAAGCACACACATGGTCACAGGAGATCGAAACTCCACTCAACCACAAATTAGATCAAAGTTCATAATTCTTCCCTCGGACAAAAACACGATTCCACAAATAAGGCATAATTTATCATTCACATTTTCCTTATTGAACCTTAATTCACATTTATCAAGCTTCAGTCGTCTTTAAGCTCGGCTAAGTTCTAAGTGCCTCTAAATCTCCAAGGCATAATTGGATCAAATTCTCTTAACATATCCTTTGCCTAGGGAAATCTAGTCCTTTGGTTTCATTATAACCTCTAGACATCCTAGTTTAAGCACACACAGCATAAGCCACCCATGTGGCTTTACATCACAACACACCAACACTCAATCCATATTTTTGGTTCCTTAGCCTAGGCACTTACATCTTGGCAATCGTGTATATATATATATATACATATCTATTATAGTACCATGGTAGCGCCTTTATCAAGTCGTCATGCATCACATGCATTTTTAATTAAACCCACTCACAGTGATAAATTGGAGGTAATCCCACCGATGAGCTCAACTTTAGTATCCAATCATCCTCTAGCTTACCAACACGTCCAATTACTCCATTTCTTCCTTAGAACACATCAAAACATCTAATTGTTAATTAAATCCTAGCTTTTGAAAAATGCTAGCTTTTCCACAATTAACCAAATCTTAGCAATCCAACTATTTAAGCTCAAATCCTTCATTAACGAGCTAAACCCATACCTTAGAAGCTAGATTGCATAAGTGTTAGCTTTAAATTCGCTAATCCAAGCTAAAGAGGGAAAATTATCAAATCTAGAGGAAAATCATATTTTGAAGTTATTAAACGATTAAATTGAAAAATAATTGGCAAAATGTTCAATCTTACCTCCAGGATGATTTCCCAAGCTCCAAATAGTTTCAAATGACTCTAAAAATCAATTTAAGGGTTTGGCTTTTGAGTTTTCTAGAAAAAAAAAAGAGGGAGAGAAAGAGCTGAGAGTGAGATGAGGCAAAAATGGCTAGAAGCCCCATTTCATTTTTGCCTTTCATCAATGATGTATCAATACATTTGGCAATATATCGATACATTTGCCCATATTTCGACTAAATATATTGATACATTGGGGCAATGTATCAATATATTTTAGGTAGAATGATCTTAGGTGCTCTTTGCTTCAAATGTATCGACACATTAAGGCAATGTATTGATACATGTTCATCAAATTCCAAATCAATTGATACATTCTTAAATGTATCAATAGAATTCCTCTAAAACACCTCACATTATTTTTCCTGCCAAAAATGTATTGATACATAAGGGGATGTATCGATACATCTTCCCTTGTAGACAATTTTAAGCTTCCAAAACTTTCAAAAATCCAAGTTTAACACCCCAAAATCATTCCCTATTAATATCACACCTCAAATCATTCATTTAACTTAATTCCATACATATAAATTCATAAACATAACATCAAACTTAGATTAAAACCTCAAACTATGAGATTTATCAAATATTTCCTCAAAATTTTGCCTAAGTGTCAATATATGCACTTTCAAATATTTGGCATACATAGCATATCATCAAAGTCCTCAAAACTTCACATATTTCATAAATCATCTTCAATCTACTTAATTTTCATCGAATATTGTGTGTTACACTTGTCAAGCTCATGCACCAGTCATGGACCCTCAAGTTTGGGTCGTGACAGTACCAATGAACTTGATTTACCAATCCAATGATGATAACCAATTATCTTGTTAATCTTTTTCTCAAGTAAGCATGAATATTGTTTAAGTGTTATGTGAATTCTTATGTTTAGCATCATGATAGGATGAAATTTCCATAATTGAGCACTATATCTCTTGTATTGAAATATTATGTACCTTTAAGAAAAGCTTATGTAAATGTAAATATTTTTTAAACCATGTTTGGAGTTCTAGAATTTGTTTGATTCTTCCTTAAGGCAAAATCATAGGCTATACTTAGTTAAGGAGATGACTTAGGCTATCCTTTGACCGATTGAGCCTTTCAAGCTAACCTAGTTACATTTTTTCTCCAATATACCCCTTTACGCTTAAATTGTCCTTTTCTTTGATTAAACACATGAATGAATTAGCTTAGCCTTTGAGAAATTTTCCAATTTTACAACCCTCACTCTTAAGCATATATATTGTTTTAGGAAATATATGTTGAGCTATTTAATGAAAGGTAGAAAAGATGAAATGTATAAAATTCAAAATTTTTGTGAAACATTCATCCTACTACTGATGAAAGAAAACATGTTTGGGGGTGGTGAATTAAGAATAATAATAATAAAAGTGTTTTATGAAGGAAAAGTGAAAGAAAATAAAACAAGGTGTACTTGGTGAAGAAAAATAAGGATATATAGGTCTTAAAACAATTATGTTGCTACGGTGATTTGAGCTACATATTTTCCCATATCTGACCTTGACCTTAGCCACACGTTACAAGTTGAATAAAGTCCTAAAGATCCTTAGTTAGGTGCTAGCCTACATTTGGGGAGAGGGATATGAAAGCAAACATATGAAACTATAAACTAGTTTAAAGTTTGTATAAGCATAAACCTATCCAAAGTGCATGATATTCATTGTAAGAGATTTCACACATACATTGGAATCCATTTGAAAATGAGCTTGCATTTAAATGTAATGTGAGCTTTGATAATATTTGTGTTTTGCTTTGAGTTTGGAAAACTAGATAATTTATGAGGAAATTAAAGGTAATCACAGACTTAATGCAACCTACTCCTAGTTTGATGTTTTCAACTATGTTATGTTATTTTTATCTTAAGTTTTGCTCGAGGACTAGCAAAATAGTAAGTTTTGGGGTGTGATAACTCTATTATATGTAGTTATTTTGCCACATTTTGATTGCTAAAAATAGCTAAGTCCTTGTGTTTTTCAAGTTGATTTAAGGTAGCTTTTATGTTTTTTGTTATTAAGTTTAATGCATGTTGAACTACTTTAAATCGAGTAATTTTAGCTCACTTTCATGTTAAAAGTCTTAATTTAAGCCATCACTGATTTAGTCTTTGTTTTGAAGGTTCTCAAGTGCATAAAGCTTCGTGAAAGTAAACCACATAAGGATGGCTAGGTGTAAATTTTACTAAATATGCTATGGTATTTTGGTCCTAACTTGAGCTACAGAAGTCCAAATAAAGAGATGCATGAACCATAGGAAAGCTAAGAAGAAGGGTTACAACTTTCATGTTTATTACTTTGTTCATTTTTTATCGAATAGTGTTTAAAAACCTTGTCAAAGTTTGAGCATTGTAGCAATCTGCACAAAGGGAAACCAAAGTACCCAACACTACAGCCTTAAAGTCTCAAGGCTGCAATGCCAAAACCTCATCAGCATGGGATAGCAATTGTCCAAGGGAGTCAGTGCCACAAAGCCAGAAGGTAAGCATCACGACGTTGCCATGGACAATACTTGCTCTGAATTCTAGAGGAGTTAGCACTTTTCCTATTTTTCTGCATTTTGAGTTTTAATTTTTTAGGGCTTTTTTAGTAGAAACATTAAAGAAGATTGAGTGGTAGCTTTTTTGAAAAGAAAGAGTGGTTTTGTGAAAGAGAAAAACAAGAAGAAAGTAAGAGACGCGAAGATTGGATTCGACAAAAAACTATTCTTCACTTAAGGATTGTGGTGGATTTCAACATGTAATCTGAATATTTGTTTCTTTTTATTTATTATGAATGGGTATGGTTATGTTTATTCAAATATGTTCGTAAAGCTTTTGGTTGTCTGGCCAACAATTGAACGATTTGTGAATCTGAATGAGACTCAATCGAGTGAGTTTAGATTAAACTAAGTTTTGTATTGTATATGCTCACATCACTTAGAGAATAGGTCATCTGATTTGCAATTAGGGTAGACATATGCCTAAATGCCATACATTTTCAAATTACAACACTAGTTTAATGGACCATAATTAATTGATTACTATAGACATATAGTGACCCAATTATTTAGGCATTTATACAAGAATCTCGACAAAGACTTGTGCATAAGTTTGGATTCTAGGCTAGCAAAACCATCCATGGATGTAAATATTGAGAGAAACGAATGTCAGATGAAATGTTGAATGAACCCATAATTCTATGTTTTAATTTATTGCCTCTCTAGTGAATTTCTTAGTTTTAGTTAATTAGTTTAGTGTTTGATTGAATTTAGTTGTAATTGATTTTCTACAAATTTGAATTACTTAAATAAGATTAATTTGGTATAATTTTAGTACTTAGTGAAACATTCAAAGCAAATCCTTGTGGGATATGATTTTGAACTTACAGTCTATATTACTTGTTTGATACGTATACCTACATGTACTAAACTAACAACAAGTTCTTGGCTCTAACGTTTCCAGTTGCTAGAGGTTTTGTTATAGTAGTCGTCATAGGCAATGCAAAGTTGGGTGAGGCCATGGTTGGCACAACAAAACTAGTTAGTAATTGATCTTTGATTAGTCATTATGTAACAATTTTAGTATGCCAATTCATTCCTTTACACTTACAGTTCAATACACAAATCATACCCAACATTTCAAAGACACAAAACCTTAAAAAAAATATCAATGCTATACAATTACCTCATTTTTCATTTTTACAATTATGAAAAAGATAAAAAAAAAAGAAACCCATCTCAAAAAAAGATATACTCACGTAGTAGTCTCCTAGCCATCTAGGTCAACGTACTTTTGGCTAGGTTCAAAGGGCTATAGATCTAGCATTCAAAGGAGATGGGTCGATGGCGAACAAGTTGGGTTTAACAACGGAAAGGTTGGGTCGACGATGGATCACATCTAGGTAATGGTCTATCAACAATGTAAGGCCTTGTGAGTGTGGCTCGAGAGGCTTTGGGTAGGTGGAGAGAGAGAAGAGAGAGAAAGTAAAAGGGGGAAATAGGGGGTGTCACAACCAAGTACTCGCCTCGAGCTTGTGACAACCGTCGCGACGTCCCGATAGACATTCATTGACCGGAATGCCAACCGAAACCTCGCAAGGCTTTAATATCAATTTTCGTAACTCTCCTGTGAGCAACAGTTGTTAAATATCATGTTTTGAGAGATTATAAACTATTTCCAAATCAAAACAATATAAAAATAATTTTTTTCTCACAAGGGCATTTTGGTCATTTTTTCTCAAAAATCTCGAAACCAACTAAAAATGTAGTATGCGAGTGGAAAACACATATTTCATAATCAAAATAAATTTAGATGTCTAAAAAATTCATTTAAAGTGAAACTATAACTATTTAAATATAATAAAAATATTCAATAAATATTCTATTTTCTTATAAAATAATATTTATAGAGTTACCAATAAATAATTTTCGTAGCGTAAAAGCTAAATAAATTCATACATACTGTAATACAGATAACCTAAGCATAAGATTTAATTTACAGTGACACATGGGCCCGCGAACTACCAAAAGTATCAAAAGCGGTAAACCTACAGTTTTTGAGGATGCAAGTCCAACTGTAGCCCTCAACGAAATGAGCTATCTACCGACTATCTTGAGCCTGAAATGGGTGGAAAGGAGGGTGGTAAGATTATATAATCCCCGTGAGTAAACAAATACCATCTAAAATATCTAAAGCTTAGTGAATGGAGACAGATAAAATAGTTTAACATAAAAATGATTCACAGCATTTCGAACTCATTTTAATAAGATAAAATAGATTCATTTCACCCAAATAAACAACAAGGCTTATGATTTCTTGAAAAGTTTGACTCGTGCCAAAATCATTCTCATACTCAATTATTAGGGATACCTTGGCCGAGAGCTATCTCAACCGAGTCTGCCAAGGCTGTTAAAAAGTCATGTACGCATAAATCATGTTTTTATTTTGAAAACATAGCTGTTCCTTGGCGTTGGCTGAGTTCACTCTCACGTGGTGGTTTGGCGTGACGTGAACTCTAAAGTTGTACCTCGAGAGTTACCCTACGAGCCTCCCCAATCGAGGTAAGAATATAACAAGATTTTGTGCCCCTCAAAAAGGTTGGTCCACAGAACTCGCCCACTACAGCAAGCTAAACCCACCATACAATAAACTTTGCGATAGCATGACATGGCAATTATTTTATTTTACAGCCTCTCAAGGCAAATCAACAGTTCATACATTTTCAGTACATTTACCAATTCAACCATTCATGCCAATATTATCATAAGCCATTCAATTCAAACCATGATTTATAACACAGTAATTAGTCTCCAATTACTCCATTTTCAAAACAATCTTTCAATTTCAAGATAATTTTATAAAATCATTTCATTTAATCACATTTTGCTTATAAAACATAAAGATTTACCATTTAAACTCATTTTTCATAAAATTCACAAAAACGAATAAAAACTACTTTAGATAATTAAGACGATATTAAGGTTATTCACTATTTTTGGAGTCGAATTCTGAGTACTTCGATTCTTGATCCTCGAGTACTATCTCTTTACTTTTGCCAGAAAACTCACCACCTAGACATAATGCACAATAAACCATTTACTACATTTGTGCTAAATCGTTGTAAATCCAATTCAGGTTTTATACTAATGCATGAAATGGGATGTGAAATACTTGGGTAACTATCTAAATACAATGTTCAATATAAATTCAATTATGTACCTAAATAAAATGGTATTGGCCTAATTCGATCTATCATCCGATTAATTGGCCAATACGTCCAATTCAACTCCAAATAATTCCATTTTTCTCCCAATACTCCAAATCATCAAACACAAATTAAATAACTTAAAATATGGCAAAAATCATCCTCACATTTTCTCTTGGAAAATTCGACCATGGAGGGTTCACTAACAATATAATTTTTCAAGCTTGATTCTCTCACCATAAATCACTAATTCCTAACCAAATCACTTGAAATAAAATCAAAATCATCATCAATATTCCACATGGAGAATTCGGCCAATGATGGGTGATGGGAAGAAGTGAATTTTTCTTGTTGGCTTTTCATGCTGCACATCACCAATAAACTAAAAACACTAGAATATCTTAAAATCTAACCAAAACAACCATCAAAATCTCTCTCTAAGTGTTCGTCCAGCAAGAGACCCATCATGAAATCATGTGATTCAACCATGGAAAATGCAAAAGAATGTATGGGAAAGGTAGATCACAAGTCAAAATCAATAAATTTTACCTTTGATTGCTTGATTACATGAAATCCACCAATTTTCTCTTGAATTTTCACTCTAGGGTTTTTGTTCTTTCTTTTCTTCCTCTATTCTTGCTTTGGCCAGCCATAAGAATGAATGTGGAAGAGTTCAAATTGGCTTTATAAAGGAAAATATTAAATGGACAAAAATTTGCCATGTGTCACCATTCCATTGGTCCATGTGTCGTACTTACCCATTAAGCAATTTCTCTCCACCACTTAAATTTTCTAAATTATTCATGATAATATTGGGTAAAATCCATGTGCTGAACAAGTGTTGGGTGGTGTAAAATTTTGATTTTGCCCTTGGGAGGTAAAATGACTATTTTACCCCTATGCTCGAAAAAATGTCAGAATTAAAATTTTTCACTTCTCAAACTCAAATTATGTTCTAAATAGTCAATCTTAATCAAAAACTTCTTCCAACATTCCAAGTTTAACCTCAGGTGGTAAAATAACCATTTTGTCCCTAGGTCATGAAAATTCCAATTTGACTCCAAATCGGTCCTCGAACTCCAAATCACTATTTTAAGTCATTATGGGGTTTTAAAATTCTCAATTTCATCTTAAAATATCTATTTGGATTAGTTTGAGGCTTAATTCAACTTAATTGTGCCATTTGGTACATTGCCGTCCTTTAATGATTTTTGAGGTACCCAAGTAAGTAAACATGCATTCTTATGTAAGAATGGCATAATAAACATATTGTAGGCTGGGCTTGATAGGGGGAAAGAGCTCGATTCATATAAATAATACAAGTTACCGATGAAACTCTCCGTCGATAATCTCTTGACAATTTATTTAACCATCCTTGGCGAATATTTGGCCGGTATTTATGAAAATTCTATCAATAATCTTGTGACAATTTATGTAGCCATCATCGAAGGATATTTTTTCAGTATTACTTGGCATTTGTATTACCCTAACATTTTATTTAGCCATCCCTGATTGATATTTCATCAATATTTGCATATTCAATTTCGTTACTATATTCCTGATGTTTTATGTAGCCATTACCAATCAAATATTCTATCGATATTTATGAAAATTTCATTAGTAATCCACTGATATTTTGTGTATGCATTACCAACAAATATTCCATTGTTATCTTCCTACCATTTTATTATTCCATTCCTAACTAAATTTAGAGCATGTATTTTGATAAATGATTGTGCCTAGTATTCTTTGCACATTTTGCTTTTATTTGCTTTAAAGAATTACAAACTATACTGACGGAATAGAATTCATCGATGTTCCATCGACATATTGTAGGGCTTCTCTCCATCACTGTTTCGTCGACAATCCATCAATATTTTCCAATAGAATTTTTTTCGACAAATCCAATTCTATCAGTAAAAGTTTATTTTCTTGTAGTGAATTAGGTTTAATATAACTTTTATATTAATTACAAAAAATTGTAATACATAATCGGACACATTCAATTAAGTCATTAATGTCTGTAACTTCTTTCAATTAAGTCCAACTTAATCTCCAATTTTTACATTCTTAAATTGACATCTTTTAAATGTATGTGACCCATTAAGTTCCTAACATGTTGATAATAAATATGAACTATAATCCCAAATAAATTTGGATATGATGAATCAAACAAATTTATATGTCAAGGTTGTATTAGATGAATCGAACTATAATCCAAGGTAACCTAGGATTAGATGAATCTAACTCCTTTGTATTCATCATCAATTCTCGAATTGATTAGTTCGAATTTATAAGTTAAAATTGAGATCTAGCAATGCATTGTGACTATTCAAATTTATCAATGGACAGCCTTACCATGTAATTAATACCCATTCATCACTTAATATCATAGGAAGACATAGTACATGGTGCAAACCAAAGCTTGAATCAACTTGATCCAAATGATTTAAAATAAAAACCCTATCTTAAATTGATTTTATTGTAAAAAGGTCAAAAACTTGAACTCAAAATAACCCAAACTTGAATGACTTAAACCCATATTGTTAGAATTGATGTATGCTCTATACCCAATCAGTTGGTTGTATGATACGTTTATGATTACTTTATACATTATATTTAATTTTTAAAGGATTTCTTTGTCTATTAGTTCATATATAATTGTTATTATTTACTTACAAAGATAAAGTCCACGAACTAAACATTCTTTGCAAAAGGAGTTATAAAGTATTATAATTATGAGGTTACTGTTGCATCTAAGCATTTTTCCTAAATTATTAATTCCTAGTCAATGCTTTATCAATTCAACCCTTTTGAATTCATCATCAATTTCAAAATTGATTTCTTCATACATATAAGTCAAGCTTGGCATCTAGCAATCCATCATGACTATCCAAGTGTTAAAAAGAGTCATAAAGGTTTGACTTAACCAACCAGTGCGTAATCTCACCATGCAATTAATATTGTTTTATGAATCTAATATCCGGACAAGACATAAAGCATGGCTCAGTGTCTACTTTATATTGTCTCTACCATGTTAGCTTTTGATATTTGTAATCAACTCTTTTAATGAGATTTGGAAAAGCTCTCTTCTAAATCCTCAATCTACATTGGTCAAGGACTCCTTTAAGTTATTACATATCAAGATGCACTGGGATGTTTCTTTTAGTATCACTTACGGCGATGAATCTGCTATTGTTCTTTCATTTACCTTCATATGTTTCATGCTATATATATCTAATGTCCATCTTATTGTGCATCCTTTATAGGATGACTTAAGATAGTATCTAAATATAGCAACTCTTATACAAGGTAACCTAATGATCTCAAGTCTAAGGATTACTTACACAACCGTCACATAATTAGCATTCATTCCATAGATACTTGAGTGACATACTAAATGGAATTCTCAACGTGGGTCATGTTCAATGAACTTGTTCATATAAGTAGCACTCACATGTTAGCTCAAGCATCCCCATATTGATTTCAATTTATGATAATGATTGCTCACTTTATAAGTTAAGAACATAACCATGTGTTGGCCTCTCAGTTTTATCAATGTTCAATCTCAATAGAGCATTGACTAGGAACATATAGGAATAATGTTTTGATGCAATAAAGATCTCACAATTATAACAATGTTAGCTTTATAAGTTTTAAATTTATCCTATGTTTTGAAACGACAAGGACAAATGATCAAAATTCCTTCTAACAGTTTTTGAACCAGTTTAAAGTTCCCTTGATGGATTTAAACAAATGACTAAGTGTTTGAAAAAGATAAAACACCTCAAAAAGACTTTCAAAATGGTTTCTAGGTAGAATCTACGGATACATATTCAACATGTATCGATACATTTGTCCAAGTATTGTTTCATCCATCTAAGTATCGATAAAAATGAAAATATATCGATGCTTGTTCTTTAAAAGGTCAAAATTTTAAAAGTCAAACTTCATGTATCTAAACATTGTCAAAATGTATCAATGGATTCTCAACATGTTAGCTTTAACAATTGACCTTAAGTTTTGAAATGACTTAAACAAATGACTAGAATCGCAAAAACATGTTCTTCAAATATATTTTAAGTCCTCATGAACTTTGAAGTAAGATGGCTAAGTGTTTGGAAAATATTAAATGCTAATTAATTGGCTTAAAATCAACACTAATAAGTCATGAGTATCGATACCTCGTAAAGAAGTATAGATACATTTTGAATAGAGAGTATTCTATTTAAAAAGTATCAATACTTTGCAACAAAGTATCGATGCATTTTGGACAGAAACCATTCTATGTAAAAACTATTGATACTCAAAGCAAAGTATTGATACCTCATTCATATTATGCATCTGTATCGATACCAACCCTCAAGTCTCAATACCTTGCTACCCGAGGAGTCTAAGATCAAGAGTCAACTACAAAAAGTATTAATATCCAAAAGAAAAGTCTCGATACATTTCAAACAGAAATCATTTTGTCTTGAAAGTATCGATATCCCAATGGGAAGTATCGATACTCAAGAAGCCTAGGAGATAAAATATCAATACCTCAAGATAGATAAGTGTGAAAAAGACATAAATAATGACCATTTTTGGTACAAATTGACTTGAATGGCTCCCAAGGACTTCTTGACTATAAATGCAAGTTTTCTACTTGATTTGACAAATAAGAAGGCGCTAAAAAACATTCCTTTGAGCGAGAGAACAAGAATCATCCTTAAAATCATCAAATTCTTTCTCTCATTTTTATATCTTTTCATTCTATCAGTCATTGAGCTTTGACATTCTTTATTCTTTTGTTATATTTTTATAAACCTCTTGTACTCATTGAAACTATCAGCCTTCTAAAGGCATTAAAGCTTTGATATCTTCATTCCTGTATGGAATTAAAAGGTTCTACCTTAACCTCCAAAAGGCATTGTTGTTTGGTTATACCTTAACCATAGAAAAGGTAAAAGGGTTGAGTTTTAGCCTTTTGCAAAGACTAATGTACAGGTTGTGCTTAATCCTTAAAAGGCATTAGATATAGTGGATTACAAACTTCTTACTGATCTAAGGGAAAGGACATAGACAAAAAGACCGAACCTCTATAAAACAAATGTGTCTAACTTTTCTATGTTCTATTTACATTTGTTTTCATAGAGCAAACTTCTTGGAAAGTGTTTTCTTCCGTATGAAAGTTTTTCAAGAAATAGGTTTTTCATTAAAGCAAAGCTTTTTAAGTCTCAAACTTAAAAAAAAAAATTAAAATATTCAATTCACCTCCTCCTAAATATCTATTTATTAAGCTTACAAATCTAACACAACAAAATGCTCAAACTTCTAAATCGAGCTGCATGTATTGATATATTCTCAAAATATATTAATAGATTTTCCATAGAATTGATTCTTTCTAGAATCTATCGATACATCTCAAAATGTATTGATAGATTATCACAGGTTTTAAAATTTAATGCAGCTAATGTATTGATACATTTTAAAATTTATCGATATAATGTGATCATTGAAGCGTAAAATTGACAGCAAAACGACTATTTTTGCTTTTAATGCTCCTCCAACTACCTCCAAAGGCTTCAACACTATAAATACAAGCTTCCATTTCATTAATGAAGGTAAAAAGACTCTGAAACACAACTTCAAGAAAGGATTAAAGCTTCAATCATTTATTTCTTATTTGTTTCTTCTCTAGCATTTAAATTTTTCAAGTGTAGCATTTGTTTGAGTTTAATGTTCATCTTTCTGTACTCATTTATCCTTGAAAAGGTTTTATGAAGGTAATTCTTGAATCTCAAAAGACATATTTCATAACGGATTTCAAACTCCTTAGCAAGCTAAGGGAGATGATGTAGGTTAGATGCCAAACTTATATAAAACAATCGTGCAAGCTCTTTTTACTCTACCTGAAATTCGCACTTCTATTTTAAATTAAATTTTCACATAAACTTTGAGCCAAACTTTATTGATTTTCAAAGTTTGAAAGAGTTTTTAAATTCTATTCATATCAAACTTTTTCAATCTTGTAAAATGTTTCAAAGACTGCAATTCACCCTCTCTTGGAATTTCACTATTATTGGAGCTCATTTAAGTAACAAACACTTTGTAACTCCTTTTGCTAAACATATCTTATTCCATGAACGTTATCTTATTAGTTAATGATAACAATTACAAACATAAGATAAAAAAAGTTTCTATTAATTAATGTAATGCTTAAATTAACCCAATGTATTTCTAAACCCAATTGATTGACTTATGGGCTATAACATTATCACTATCAATATTGAGTAAAAATGTCCATTTATGTCGATAAAGAAGTTGTCAATATTCGTACATTTAAATAAGTTATCGATTATAGATAGATATATACAAAAAGAAGCACTACAATTCAAACTCGAAATCTCTATCTAAATCTCACCCTACCCTCATTGCTTGACTCTTAGTCCTGCTTTGAGTGTTTTAACTTTTCCTTTTGTCTGTTGATGTGCATAGCAATGTCACTTAAGCTTTAATTGATAAATATGCTGTAGTCACCAAAATCATGTGTAAACGCTATACATATATTATATATAATTAAAGAGGGGTCAAGTTACATCGGTATAAAAACAATTAGTTTTACACTTTTATATAACTTCATCTACATTTAATATTTTAACAAATCGACCATTAGATTTAACAACCTATTTGTATCCATTATGCATGAAAAATTTCACAACAATCCATTGTCACTATCATATTAATCTAGAAGGTTTTCTTCAATATATTTTTAATTGTCAAAATTTTATTGTATTAAACAGATAGATATTTTTAATTCATTCAAAATTTACATGCATGATTTACGTAAATAAAATGTGAAATTTAACAATTAGATTAATAAAATTAAATATAAATAAATCGTATAAAAAGATGTGCAAAGATGTAAAACTAAATTAGTTTTACACTGATGTAAACGGATTCTTCGTCTATATATATATTCCTTTTTTTAGGTGTGGCAGCTGATTAATTTCTATAAACAAGAAAGAGGAGAGTTTGTTACGACTTGTTCACGTGCAACATGGCAAACTCTGGTGCAGAAAGGTGAAAAAAGAAAAACGAACTTAGGTTTTGCAACCCTACAAGGCTAGAAATTAATGCAATGTTATTGTTGAGTGGCATGCTTCAAAAAATGGGGCAAAAAAGGGCTTTCTGGCAACCTCAAAAAATGGGTTTAACGTTTTTGTCCCTCCCTTTCACCAAAAGGCATTTGAGGGAGGATTATCAGGTTCAAGCCTTCAAACTTGATTGTCACAAGAGGTTGATGATATGATCAACGACATGGCTTAGAAAGTTAGAAATGTAATGCAGTTGGTGAATAGTAGATAACCAGATTCTTCTTCAACTAGCACCTACAGCTGTAACAAATTAATTGAAAGAACTGACCCTAAAAAGCTATTGTTACCACTTACATTGTTATTAATTCATCCATTAAATTCCTCATCTCAATCGACCAGCCGACATAATTCCTTTTATTGCCTGTCTGGCATTTTTCCTTTTGCTTGTTTTACTGCTTAATATTAATTTCAGACAAAAAAAGAAACCAATAAAACTTGCTTTAGGAACTGCTCATAATTTGTCAAGAATTGTTTGAACTGCTCAAAATTCGTAATTAAATTTGACAGTGGTTAGATGATAATACTACTTTTTTATTTTTTCAGCATAATTTAATTAAACTATCAAAATTGAAATCAATCAGAGAGCAAAGCCTCAAAAGAAAATATTAGAGGCACCAAAACCTAGCGGTCACATTTAACTACATTGAATTTTCGCAACTGTCTCCCATCTGGTGTTTTCCCCTATAAAAGGAGATTCCCAACACATGCATCAAGCACCAAACAAAACATAGAAAGTAAGAGATTCATAGAGAGTTTTGCTACGTATAATTAAAGTGATGGCAAAGTGGAGTGCTGTGCTTGTTCTTGCTCTAGTAGTGGTTCAGGCTAGCGCAAGGAATGTGCCTAACGATTCTGGTCTCAATGACCAAAAGAACTTCCTCACGTATGGTGGCGTTGGCGGCTACTCTGGGATTGGAGCAAACGGAATGCCTATTGGAGGAGTTGGGAGTGTTGGCGGTATCACTGGCCTCGATGGTACAGGTGGAGTAGGAGGCTTAGCTGGCGTCGGATTTGGAGGTGGTCCTGGTGGTGGCGCTGCTGCCGGAGTTGGAGGTGGTGCTGGTGGTGGGAGTGGGACCGGTGTCATCCATTTTCCTTGAACTGATCGGTTTGAATAATTTACCATAATTAGTTTAACTTAGTTTCAGAGTAGTATAGCTGCTCAAGAGTGTGTGGCAGTCTAAGTAATGGTTGTTCTGTCGGGACGTCGTGTCCTTTTGTTATGTTTTGGTTTGTGCTTTTGCTCAGTAATTCGTCGATGTTCTCTTTATGTAGTAGACATTTTACGCAAATAAAATAATTCCGGCCAGATGCGCACTTGCAATTACTTAAATCTAATACAATATTATAAATAGATAATATATAGTTCCATTACGTTGATATTTTTATTTTTTATTTTTTTCTGTAAAAACAAATATAAAACAAAACAATGAATGAAACATAAATAAAAAAAACTAAAATTATTAATGGGGTCTAAATAACATGCATACATGCTTAGAAAGAAGTCTCTCATCGATGGGTATCATCTAGCTACCTGTTCAACTTTGTTTGAGTTTTGAAAGACAATTCACATACAAGAAGGCAATCGGCAAATTAAATTATAGTTCAAAAAGCGAAACGGGGAAAAAAAAAAACAGAAACTAATTAACTTACGTATTGTTGAAATATTCAAACGAAATTATATTTAATATCGAGATTAACATACAAATAAATCACACATTACTTTCATATTACAAAAAAAGTTATTATAAACTTACGTATTACAAAGAGTATAAAATACACAAAAACAAACATTAAACCCAAGTCATGAAGCAAAACCTAGTTCCATGCCCCCTAATGTTTAAACTCAAGGAATTCCTTCTATTTCATAAACCCGGTGTTTCTCATTGAATTCCTTCCGTCCCATATAATCTTGTGTTTACCCCACGGTGAGGACTATCGGAAAGCTAACTTTACTGTAATTTCAAATAACATAATTAAAAGAAAATAATAGAAAACCTATTAAACAAGTTAACAAATAAGGAGGGGGTTTGGGTTCTTGGTGGGGATGGACACAGGATTAACTTTTGGCATGATTAAGGGATTGGTGAGGTTATATTAAAAGAATGACACGATTGACAAATATGGGGAATGGGAAAACTAGAGGTAATTACACAACCTACTCTTATTCTAGAAGCATATTAGAGACCACGAATAGTAAGGCTAGCTTATGGGGAAATCTCTGGCAAGGCCTTGCCCCTATTAAGATATAAACCTTTTGTCGGCTTCTATGAAAGGGTAAAATTGCTGTTTGTGAAACACTTATAGGAAGAGATCTCCTTAGATATGATGCTGGTTGTTGTCTTTTATGCAAAGAAAGAATGTGAATCAATTGGCCACCATTTTTTTTGTTTTTGTTGTTCTAAGATTTGGGATGTCATAATGTATGAGTCTTGAAACTTAGCCATTTGACATAAATAAAGTCGTCATTAATCTCTTTTTGTTTAGTATGATTAACCACCTAGTTGAATCTATTTTTTCTAATGAGATTCTAAGTTTGACTTAGGTTCAGTAAAAAATTAGATTCCAGTTTACAAAACAGATTAAGTTTGAAAGTACAATTACATGTGAGGAAGGAATTACAATCTCACAACATCCATTCAAATGGTACCTAATTAATTATGCGTTTTTTTAGCCTTAATAAATGAATTTTGTTACGATATCCTAGTTTACTTCCCTTAACTATTTCTCCAATTTATTATCATTTTAAAATAAAAAAATGTCCTCTAATACTTTTGATAAAATTTAGACAGATTTTCTCACTTAAAAATTTTTAAGAAATTATTCCTTATAACATTCTCGAAATTCCATCATCAAAGGACTTCTATTTATTTTATATTAAACATTCATTATTATATTTACAAAATCTAAATTCTTTATTTATCTATATTCTTCTTAATTATTTATAAATAAACCTTTTTGGTAAAAATATTTACGAGATTACCCCCAACCCTTATGGTAAGATCCCATAATTATTTCTACTCTATAAAATTTAAGAAGAATTGCCCCCTACAACTTCCCTTAAAAATTTCATTTAAAAAATTTATTTTTAAATAATTACAAATTTTTATTATTTTTTATTTTGTAATTTTATTCTAGCAATTATGGTTGTAAGAATTTCATCCTAACCTAATTATGACTTAAAAAAAATTAATTTTATTATATTTATGTATTTTCATTAATACCAAAAAAAATGAATAAATGAAGATAAACATAAATAAATAAAAGGAGTGACTTGATGGTTTAAGCACATATCTAGTAGGTGGACCAACAATTAAATGGGAGAGGGCATAGTCAAATGTATGTTGGTCCCATTAATATGTGCTAGAGGGGGGCGGTGAATAGCACAATTTGGCTCTTGACAAGATGTGGAACTAATTTCCAAGACTTAAAAAAGTAAAAACAGAGTATAAGGTGCACAACAATTTAAAGTGGTTCGGTCCAAGACCTACATCCACTACCTTGATTATCCAACCAAGGATTTTCCCAACGATTCACTAAGAATCCAGTGAAATTCATAAGCTTTCACCAAGCTTTTACAATGGCTTTCGCAAGCTCAGCCAAAACCTTTACACTAGTTTTTCATAGGCTCAACTAAAACCCAAAGTGGTTTTCCAAGGCTCAACCACAACCTATAACATTCAAGCTTTCCCAAGCTTCAACAACCCCTTAGAATGATTCCCTCACTCTAAGTATACAAGAATAGAGGTTAAAGAAAGTACCTATGGTCACAAGTTGATCTAAATGGTACAAGATTGTGTGCTAAATACAATGACAAAGAGTAGGCGTTTAAGTGCAGACAAGTGCAGTGAAGTTTTTCTGATTTTCAACTTTTTATAGCTCAAATCACATTCAAGGCTTCAAAAAAACTTGTTTCTTATTGTTAGAAGACCCTTTTATACTTGGAGATGCAACTCCGATGGCAGTTTGACAGTTTATGGTTGTTGGAAACAGTTGAGGATGAGTTCTAGCCATTAATCTGTCTTGTAGTGTTTTGGTTCAAATTGCAAACAGAGAGCTCTTAGTCGACTAACTTGGTTGACTAAGTTGATTCTATTTCTGGTTTGCAGATTTTAGCAAAGGGCACTTAGTCGACTGACTTGGTTGACTAAGTTTGTTTTGTTTCTCAAACTCTTCAGCCCACCATTTCTCCAATTCGAAATTTGGTTAACCAATGTTCTTCCTTATTTAACCAACATGCTTCCGTCTTGTTATTCAGTTACATCTTGTTGATTTTATTCCTCTTTTTCTTTCAAAAATACCCTTTGAAGAGTTAAAAAATTAATTTCATGTATTAATTTCCTTCACACTTAAATAAAGGAATTAGATACAAATAAATGGGAATGTTTTATTGTCATCAAAAACTAATGGAGCCAACAATCTCCCCCTTTTTGATGATGACAGAACACTCGTTGATTAACAACATAATGTCATTTTAAATTTTTTTTAGTTTTCTGCAAGAATTGAGGATTGCTCCCCTTAAGTATAAGCTCCCCCATAGTGTGTGCATATTTTGCTTATTTTATTTCAGCCAGTTTTATTCTCATCATATAGAAAATGATATTGTATATTTAGAGAATATATATGTGCAGCAATATAGAGTGATTTGCATCCAAAGATTTTCAGCAACAAGTTTTGATAGATTTTTATCTATTGTTCCAGCAGCTGTTAACAGTCAATTGATTTCAGATTGTGTCTACATCATTCACATTTAAATTGATATGCTATATGCTTCATCTATAACTTATTCTCATCAGACATTATATAAACATCATCTATCAGCATGTAAATCCATATCAGCATATTAGCAACAGATTTTATTTATGACAGTGAACATATCAAAACATCAGCATACTTTAGTTTACAGTAGTTAAATATCATAAACATATCAGCATTCATATTTCACATACATCCATAAAAATAACAAAATTAGAGTTGAGTGTTAAGGTGCCACCAAGGCACAAATAACAGTTGATTAAAAAGTATTTTGAAAATGCCCCTGGACTAGTTTTGCTTCTTATCTCCTATTTTTCTAATTTCATGCACCCTTGGTTTTGCTTTCTTTCCTTTCCTAATTTCTTGGTTCCTTTATCCTAACATTTTTTTGTTTTTAAACATTATTCTCTAGTTCCTGATTCCTGTTCCCCAAGTACCATACTTCTCCCCCTTTTTGTCAACATCAAAGGAGGTGGATTCTACTCATCGGATGAAGCAGAGGGTGAGGATTCAGTTCCATAGAAAGGGTTAAGAGGAAACAGAGAGGGTTGTCGGAGAGGAGACGACTTTCTAGGAGAAGAGTCTAGAGAAGATTTGTCTGAAACATGAACTAGACTGTAAGGAGAAGAGGCTGAAACTGGTTTGGACTTCTCTGTCAATCTAGAAGACTTTCTTCTTTTGAGAAAGGTTGTCTTGGTTGGCATAGTCTTCCTTCCTTTAGTTGGTTGTTTTGCCTCAACTGGTGGTGTTGTGGTAGCTTCTAATTTCCCTGTTTTTGCCTTTAGTTTGAGAGTTGAGGCAAGTTTCTTTTCTTTTCTTACATTTGCACCATTCTTCTGAGTTGCTGTCTTGATAGTGTCTTTTTTAGCTTGTTCCTCTCTGACCATTTGATGAAAAAAGTCCATAATGGAAACTTCCTCTGAATTTGGAAAAGAGGCCTACTGTTTCTTAATTTCTGCACCAGCTAGTTCAGTCCTTTGTTCTGAGTCATTTTTGCTTTGAGGTTCAAGTGAGGGTGATTTGGCTGGTTGATCAACTCCTTGTGGGGAGTCCTCAGTTTGCAGAACAGGACTGGTAGACTTGTAGGTAGAGCCTTCTACTTGACTGCCAGAACTTGCAGACTTCTCTGTTAGCTCTGTTGAACATTCAGCACCTTACTGTGCAAATGCAGTGCTGTATGTGGCAAAACTGTCTACAGCCACAAGTTCAGACGCCATGTTTTCTTTCTCCTTCAACTTCTTTTCCAACTCAGTGATTTTATCTTCCATTTTCTGTAGCTTCACTCCTTGGTCAGTCAGCTTACCATCAATCCTCATAAGCAAATTAAAAATCATCTCATTCAAAAATCTGGAAGGAGCTTCTTCAAGTTGAGCAAGTAGACTGTGATCTTTTCTTGGGCCAGTTTTGGAGGTTTTGATAAGCTTCTCTCCATCGAGCACATACCCTATCTTAATTAAGCTGCCATAATAAATGTCTTGGTCTCTAGTTTTCACCAGGTCCATATCATACCTTTTAGCCCATATTCCTTTCTTCTGCACAAGGGATGTAATCACATTCACATATGATAGATTTACCTTATCAAGTCTGTAGGCACTTCTCATTTTCTCAATCATAAATTTCCCCAGATTTAGAGACACTTCATTAAAAGCATGCTCCATCAACCAAAGATCTTAGAGGCTAATGTAGCTAAAACTTTCACTCCTCCCTTGAATATTTGCTACAATGAAGTAATGCAGTATCCTAATATGTGGATTGATTATTAGACCTGAATTACTTTTATAGGAGTATTTTTTTTTTCTTCCAGTGATGATCTCCCACAGTGAGGACATATCATATTTTTCTAGAAGTTCAAATTCACCTACTTCACCCTGTAATTTCAGCAGGTTCCCTAAATCTCCAGCAGTCACAATAAACTCTTTTCCATTCAAATAGACATTCAGGCTATCTTCTACATAGTTATCATAATCTACTAATTCCTTTTCTTTCAGAGCAATGCTAGAGTAAAATTCTTTAACCAGACTTGGACTATATGACCTATTCTTAAAGGTGTTGTAACCTTTAAGTTTAAGCTCATCAAAGTACTCAGATAGACTAGTCTGGATTTCTACATTTTCCTTAAAACTCTTCCAATCAACAAACTTTCAGCAGGAGATTGGTGCATTTTCTATATTCTTGAATCTATACTTATGCAGCTTATTTCTAAATTTTGAAAAAGAAGAAGAACTGATACCTTTCTAGAGTGAGGGTTCTGTATCTCTCTTCTTGTGTATTATTTGCTTGTTTTCTCTTAGTTTCTTGGTTATTTCCTTCACTGAGGCAGGCACAATTTTCTATTTCTTCTTCTGACTTTATGTTCCAATTTCTTACTCCACTAGCCTTTTTCCTTTATTCTTCTCTGATACATCTTTACTTTAAGATGTTTTAGCCATTTTGGTTTTAGAAATTTCTGAAGATCTGAGTTGGTTTTAGAGGCAACTAAGAAGATTTAGGTTTTTGTTTTTAGAGTAACGAGTTGCAGAGGAGAGGGAAGAAGAGGTTGGCAACAGTTATTGCTTAGAAAACTTCTCATCTTCCTTTAAGAACTGCCCTACTTTTATTTCTTTATATTTTTAAATCTCCCTCTAAAATTTTGATTATTTACCTTTGGCAACTTTGCGCTATTCATCTTTACACCCGATAAATCAAAATTTTACCACAATTTACTCATATTTCATTAAACTCACTAAGTCTTATTATTTAAGGATGTTAGGCTACTCTTAGTTGACTAAGGATTCCTTAGTTGACTAATTGCATTCTATTTTCAATGTGAGACCCGAAGATTTTCTTATAATTCCTTCACATTAACCATCCCCAAATTTCTTCTAATCTCACAAAATCCATCTTCACTCAGTGGTTTGGTAAAAATGTCTACTAATTGATGTAGAGTATTCACAAAGTCTATTTTAATGTCATTTTTCACTACATGGTCTCTAATAAAATGGTGTCTAATGTCAATGTGCTTAGTCTTAGAATGTTGCACAGGATTTTTGGTATATTGATTGCACTTGTGTTATCACAGTATATTGGTACATTATGCATAATTATTCCATAGTCTTTTAATTGTTGCTTGACCCAAAGGATTTGTGCACAGCAACTACCTAATCAAACATATTCAGCCTCTGCTATAGATAGTGCTACTGAGTTTTGCTTCTTGCTGGACCAAGACACAAGCATCTTTCTTAAAAATTGGCATGTTCCACTAGTGCTTTTCCTATTAGTTCTGTTGCCAGCAAAGTCAACATCTGAATATCCAACTAAGTTAAGAGTTGAGTTTCTAGAGTACCATATTCATAGTTCTTGAGTGTCTATGAGGTATCTAAAAATTCTCTTAACAGTTGTTAGGTGTGATTCCTTAGGCTGTGACTGAAATCTAGCACATAAAAATTGAATATCTGGTCTACTTGCTGTTAAGTAAAGAAGAGAGCCGATCATACCTCTATAGAGCTTTTGATCTACAGCTTTTCCTTTTTCATCTATGTCAAGTTTGGTAGATGTACTCATTGGTGTGGAAATTGATTTCAGCTTCAGCATATCAAATTTCTTGAGCATATCATGAGTATATCTTTCTTGACTGATGAAGATTCCTTCCTCACTTTGCTTAATTTGAAGACCAAGGAAGTACTTCAACTCTCCTATCATGCTCATCTCAAATTCACCCTACATTTTCTTTGCAAAGTTCTTGCATAAAGCTTCATTAGTTGCACCAAATACAATATCATCCACATATATTTGCACAAAAATTAAATCATTTTGATATCTCTTAATGAACAATGTAGTATCGATGCCGCCTCTATCATATCCATTTTCAACTAGAAATTTTGAAAGCCTCTCATACCAAGCTCTAGGAGCTTGTTTCAATCCATACAATGCTTTGTGAAGCTTAAAGACATGATCAGATTTTTAAAAATCTTCAAAACCAGATGGTTGTTTTACAAAAACTTCCTCTTGAATTAGTCCATTTAAGAATACACTTTTTACATCCATTTGGTACAACTTAAAATTCATGAAGCATGCAAAAGCTAGCAACAACCTTATGGCTTCAATCCTAGCTACTGGAGCAAAGGTTTCATCATAATCTATTCCTTCTTCTTGTTTGTATCCTTTTACTACCAGCCTAGCTTTTTTTCTAACTACATTTCCTTGTTCATCTACTTTATTTCTAAATACCCATTTAGTACCAACAATAGGATGATTTGAAGGTCTAGGTACCAATGACCATACATGATTCCTAGTGAATTGATCGAGTTCTTCTTGCATGGCCATTATCCAACTTTTCTCATTTTTAGCTTCTTCAAAGTTTTTAGGTTCAATTTGAGATATAAAAACTGAAAACTCATAAGTTTCTCTAGTTACTTTCCTAGTTCTAACTCCTTGTTAAATGTCACCTATTATTTGATCTTGTGGGTGATCTTTTACAAATCTCCAACTCCTTGGTAGATCATCATGCTGATTTTCTGCTCTTTACAGATTTTTGAGAAATGGAGTTTCATTTTCTCTTCTAGATGAGCTTTCTTCATTATTTTTATTGTTCTCTAAGCTCATTTCCTCCATTTGTTTTTCTAGGATTTTTATTTCATCATCATCATCATGAACTTCTTTTTGTAATGCATTTGACTCATCAAAAACTACATGGACTGATTCTTCAACGGTTAGGGTCCTTTTGTTAAAAGCTCTGTAAGCCTTTGAGTTTAATGCATATCTTAAAAATATTGCTTCATCACTCTTTGCATCAAACTTCACTAGGGGCTGTTTTCCATTGTTCAATACAAAGCATTTACAGCAAAAACTCCTAAGGTGAGAAATATTTGGTTTCTTACCTTTGTAAAGTTCATATGGAGTCTTTGAAATCAAGGGTCTTATTTAGACCTTATTAAGGATATAAGCTGCTATATTTACTACCTCAACCTAAAGATATTTAGATAGGTTGTTCTCACATAACATGGTCCTAGCCATTTCTTTTAATGTTCTGTTTTTTCTCTCTACAACTCCATTTTGCTGGGGTGTTCTAGGTGCAGAAAAATTATGATCCAACCCCTTTTCATTGCAAAATTTTTCAAACTCATCATTCTCAAATTCTCCTCCATGGTCACTCCTTATGCTAACTATGGCTAGTCCTTTTTCGTTTTCTATTTTCTTACAATAACTTAAGAATGTTTGTAGAGCATCATTCTTATGAGCAAGGAAGTATACCCAAGTATATCTAGAATAGTCATCAATTATTACAAAGCCAAAAAATTTACCTCCTAAGCTAGTTATGCTTATTGGACCAAATAGATCAATGTGCAACAATTCAAGAGGTCTTGATGTTGACACTATTTTCTTAGTCTTAAAGGATGTTCTAACTTGTTTTCCTAGTTGGCAAGCATCACATATCCTATCTTTTTCAAATTTCAATTCTGGCAGTCCAGCAACAAGATTTTTCTTTACTAATTTAGACATAGTATGCATGCTCACATGTCCTAATCTCGTATACCATAACCAGCTATCATTCTTAGCATTTGCAACAAGACATACTTCACTATTCACATCAAGGTCTTCAAGAAAAATTACATACATGTTCTTCAACTTTTTTCCTATAAATGAGATTTTATTTGAACTCATATCAACCACTTCACACTTAGTTGAATCAAAACATATTTTAAATCCTTTATTACATAATGGACTAATACTTAGTAGATTATGCTTTAAGCCTTTAACTAGCAACACATGACTAATTTGAGTTTAGGAACTCTTACCAACAGTACCTATACCATGTATTTTGCCTTTTGAATCATCTCCAAAGGATATGATTCCTCCATTTCTCTTATCCAACTGAGCAAACAGCATTTCATGTCCTGTTATGTGTCGTGAACAGCCACTATCCAAGTACCAAGGCTGTTTCTTCTTGAGTTGAGCTCTTGAACATGTCTATTTTAAGTCTAGCTCAACCTACAAAATAGAATTTCAGTTTTTCTTTATGGGTACCCATACTTTGATGGGTCCTTGAGTGTTAGTTGCAGCAAAGGATCCTTTAGGAATCCAAATTTTCTTAACTTTCTATACTTTTCTTTTCTTAAAACAGTCATATGACAAATGACCATGTTTACCACAATTATAACATCTAGGTAATGCTTTAGCTAAATATTTATTGTGGTATGCTTTTCTTTTTGAAGATTCATTTTTCAAACATTTAAGAGTTGTGTTTTCATCAAGAGTTATTTGCAAGGCTTTAGACTTATTTTCCAACTCTTGTTTTAAAAACTCAAAGTCTGTTTTTGAGTGTTCTAACTCAACTTGCAAAATATTTATTTGCTCAAAAATAGAGGTGAACTCTTATTTGATTGTTCCAAATCATTTTCAAGTAATGCAGCCTTTTTCTTCAATGATTTGTATTTTGAAAAAAGTTTTTCAAATTCAACATAAAGACATTCATTATCATCCTATAAATCATCATAAGAATTAATGCAAGGGGATGAGGGTACCTCTGATTAATCCTCTTGTGCCATTAAACAAATGTTTGCTCTTTCCTCAAAATTTTCATCATCAGTTTCAGAGCTTGATGTGTCACTGTCCGACCATGCAGCAGCCACCATTGCTTTCTTGGATCTCTTATTTTTCTTGGGGGTTTTATCTTTCAACAACGGACACTCTAACTTGAAGTGATCAGGTTTCTTGTATTTGTAGTAGATCATCTCTTCCTTTTTGTTGGAGTCATTGTTGTTCCTTATTTTTCATGAAGTACCTTGGTCTTGCCTGAAAGCTTTTCTAGTTAGCCTTCGATTTCTTCTGCTCATTAGTTTTTTGAATTTTCTTGCAACTAGAGCTAAATCTTCATCATCATCACAGGAAAGCTTTTCCAACTCTTCTTCAAGAATGTTGGCTTTAAGTGCAATTCTCTTTTTCTTTTCCTTTGCTTCCCTTCGGTCTTCTTCTTCTTCTTCCTTAAGCTCCAGCTCATGAGTGAGAGGAGAACCACATATCTCATCGAGAGTGATGATGTTCAGATCTTTAGCCTCTCTAATGGCAATCATTTTTGGTTTCTAGGATTTTGGTAGGCATCTAAGCAGTCTCTTAACTAATTCATGTTCAGGGATAAGCTTGCCTAGTTGACTTAATTTATTTGTAATGTTTGTAAACCTATCAAACATATTGGTGATGTCTTCACCAGGCTCCATTTTGAACATTTCATAACTATGTGTTAAGAAAGTAATTTTGGACTCCTTTACTTGAGAAGTCCCTTCATAAATTATTTTAAGTTTTTCCCACACATGTTTAGCTGTTGTATAGCTTGAGACTTTGTTAAATTCAGTGGAGGTCAAGGCACAATGTAATGTGTTGATGGCCTTAAAGTTTACTTGAACTTTCTTAGTTTCAGCCTCAGTCCATTTGGACCTTGGCTTGGGCATCAACTCATTTGTTACTACATTCACGGTTGAGGGCATAAATGGTCCATCAGTTATGATGTCCCACTTTTCATAATCTATAGCCCTAATATAGATTGACATTCTAATGCTCCAATAAGGATAATTAGAGCCATATCAAACAGAGATGGTCTGTTTGTTGATTGTCCCTCAACAACTATGGTTTTTTGTTGAGCCATTTGGATCCTCTCAAAGCATGTTAAGTCGTAAAAACAGGGAACTAGCTCTGATACCAATTGTTGGTCCCGTTAATATGTGCTAGAGGGGGGGTGAATAACACAATTTGGCTCTTGACAAGATGTGGAACTAATTTTCAGAACTTAAGAAAGTAAAAACAGAGTATAAGGTGCACAACAATTTAGAGTTGTTCGCTCCAAGACCGACATCCACTACCTTGACTATCCAACCAAGGATTTTCCCAACAATTCACTAAGAATCCAGTGAAATTCACAAGCTTTCACCAAGCTTTTACAATGGCTTTTCGCAAGCTCAGCCAAAACCTTTACACTAGTTTTTCACAGGCTCAACTAAAACCCAAAGTGGTTTTCCAAGGCTCAACCACAACCTATAACATTCAAGCTTTCCCAATCTTGAACAACCCCTTAGAGTGACTCTCTCACTCTAAGTATACAAGAATAGAGGTTAAAGAAAGTACCTATGATCACAAGTTGATCTGAATGGTACAAGATTGAGTGCTAAATACAATGATAAAGAGTAAGCGTTTAAGTGCAGACAAGTGCAGTGAATCTTTTTTGGTTTTTCAACTTTCTATAGCTCAAATCTCATTCGAGGCTTAAAAAAATCTTGTTTCTTATTGTTGGAAGATCCTTTTATACTTGAAGATGCAACTATGATGGCAGTTTGACAGTTTATGATCGTTGAAAATAGTTGAGGATGAGTTCTAGTCATTAATCTGTCTTGTAGTGTTCTGGTTCAAATTGCAGACAGAGAGCTCTTAGTCTACTAACTTGGTTGACTAAGTTGATTCTGTTTCTGGTTTGCAGATTCTGGCAGAGGGCACTTAGTTGACTAACTTAGTTGACTAAGTTGGTTCTGTTTCTCAAACTCTTCAGCCCGCTATTTCTCCAATTCAAAATTTAGTCAACCAATGTTCTTCCTTGTTTAACCAACAATCTTTCTTCTTGTTATTCAGTTGCATCTTGTTAATTTTATTCCTCTTTTTCTTTCAAGAATACCCTTTGAAGAGTTAAGAAATTAATTTTATGTATTAATTTTCTGCACACTTAAATAAAGGAGTTAGACACAAATAAATGGGAATGCTTTATTATCATAAAAAACTAATGGAGCCAACAATGTAGGCTAATAATTCTATTTTATAGAATTATTTTAGTCCAATTTTGTTATTAAGTATTAGCTAAGTCCTAAATTTTTAATTATAATTTATTTATTTTTAGTTGTTTTTATAATAAGTTTATTTTTAAGTGAGTTATTTTAATTTTATGTTATTTTCTTAATTTAGTTATTATTTATTACTTTTTATATTTTTTTTAGGAATGAAAGAATTAGGCTTAATTTTGGAAAGTGAGATGTTAAAAGACCTGAAAGTCTGCTTGCATATGATTCAGTGTTTTGAGCATAACTTGAGTTAGAAAACTCCAAATGATGCAATTCTTAGACCATTGGAAAGCTAAGAGACAGAGCTACAACTTTCATGAAGATCACTTTACCTAGTTCTGTTGGTCCCTATAATATGTGCTATTCACCCCCCTCTAGCACATACTATAGGAACCAACAATTGGTATCAGAGCTAGTTCCTTGTTATTAAGGCTTAACATCCTTTGAGAGGATCCAAATGGCTAAACAAAAATCAATAGTGGCTGAGGGACAATCAACAAACATACCACCTCTGTTTGATGGTTCTAATTGCCCTTATTAGAGCATTAGAATGTCAATTTATAAGGGCTCTAAATTATGAAATGTGAGACATCATAACTGATGGACCCTTTATGCCCTCAACTATGAATGTAGTGACAAATGAGTTGATGCCCAAGCAAAGGTCTGAATGGACCGAGGCTAAAACTAAGAAAGTTTAAATAAATTTTAAGGCCATCAACACATTACATAATGCCTTGACCCCCACTGAATTTAACAAAGTCTCAAGCTGTACAATAGCTAAACAGATGTGGGAGAAACTTAGAATAATCCATGAAGGGATTTCCCAAGTCAAGGAGTCCAAAATTGCTCTCTTAACACATAGTTATGAAATGTTCAAAATGGAGCCTGGTGTAGTCATCACTAGCATGCTTGATAGGTTTACAAACATCACAAATAAATTGAGTCAGCTAGGCAAGCCTATCCCTAAACATGAATTAGTTAAGAGACTGCTTAGAGGCCTACCAAAATCTTGGAAGCCAAAAGTGATTGCCATTAGAGAGGCTAAAGATCTTAACATCATCACACTTGATGAGATTTGTGGTTCTCTTCTTACTCACGAGCTAGAGCTTAACAAAGAATAAGAAAAAGACCAAAGGGAAGCAAAGGAAAAGAAAAAGAGTGTTGCACTCAAAGCCAGCATCCTTGAAAAAGAGCTCGAAAAGCTTTCCTGTGATGATGATGAAGAATTAGGTCTAGTTGCAAGAAAATTCAGAAAGTTAATGAGCAGAAGAAATCAAAGGCTAACTAGAAGAGGTTTCAAGAAAGACCAAGGTGCCTCATGGAAAAACATAAACAAAATTGACTCCAACAAAAAGGAGGAGCTCATCTGCTACGAGTGCAAGAAACCTAGTCACTTCAAGTTTAAATGTCCATTGCTGAAATATGAAACTCCCAAGAAAAATAAGAAATCCAAGAAAGAAATGGTGGCTACTTCATGGTAGGATAGTGACACTTCAAGCTCTGAAACTAATGATGAAAAATCTGCAGAAAGAGCAAATATCTGTTTAATGGCACAAGAGGATGAAACAGAGGTATCTTCATCCCCCTGCATTCATTCTTATGATGATTTACAAGGTGAGTATGAGTGCCTGCATGATGAATTTGAAAAACTTTTTTCAAATTACAAATCATTAAAGAAAAAGGTTGCATTACTTGAAAATGATTTGGAACAAATCAAACAAGAATTCACTTCTGTTTTTGAGCAAAGAAATATTTTGCAAATTGAGTTAGAACACTCAAAAACAGACTTTGAGGTTTTAAAACAAGAGCTGGAAAACAAGTCTGAAGCTTTGAAAATAACTCTTGATGAAAATACAACTCTTAAATGTTTGAAAAATGAATCTTCAAAAAAAGATGCATACCACAATAAAAATTCAGCTAAAGCATTACCTAAATGTTATAATTGTGATAAACATGGTCATTTATCATATAACTGTTTTAAGAAAAGAAAAGTGCAGAAAGTTAAGAAAATCTGGGTTTCTAAGGGATCCTTTGTTGCAACTAACACTCAAGGACCCATCAAAGTATGGGTACCTATAAAGAAAAACTGAAATTCTATTTTGTAGGTTGAGCTAGACTTAAAGGAGACAGGTTCAAGAGCTCAACTCAAGAAGAAACAGCCTTGGTACTTGGATAGTGGCTGTTCACGACATATGACAAGACATGAAATGCTGTTTGCTCAGCTGGATAAGAGAAAGGGAAGAACCGTATCCTTTGGAGATGATTCAAAAGGAAGAATCCATGGTATAGGTACAGTTGGTAAGAATTCCCAAACTCAAATTAGTCATGTGTTGTTAGTGAAAGGTTTAAAGCATAATTTACTAACTATTAGTCAATTATGTGATAAAGGATTTGGAGTGTGCTTTGATTCAACTAAGTTTGAAGTGATAGATATGAGTACAAATAAAATCTCATTTATAGGAAATAGATTGAAGAATATGTATGTAATTTTTCTTGAAGATCTTGAAGTAAATAGTGAAGTATGTCTTGTTGCAAATGCTAAAAATGATAGTTGGCTATGGCATAGGAGATTAGGACATGTGAGCATGCATACTATGTCAAAATTAATTAAGAAAAATCTTGTTGCTGCACTGCCTGAATTAAAATTTGAAAATGATAGGATATGTGATGCTTGCCAACTAGGAAAACAAGTTAGGACATCCTTCAAGTCTAAGAAAATTGTGTCAACATCTAGACCTCTTGAATTGCTTCATATTGATCTATTTTGGTCCAATATGCACAACTAGCTTAGGAGAAAAATCTTATGTCTTTAAAATAGTTGATGACTATTCTAGATATACTTGGGTGTATTTTCTTGCTCATAAGAATGATGCTCTTCAAGAATTCTTAAGTCATTGTAAGAAAGTAGAAAATGAAAAAGGACTAGCCATAGTTAGCATAAGGAGTGATCATGGAGGAGAATTTGAAAATGATGAGTTTGAAAAATTTTACAATGAAAAGAGGTTGGATCATAATTTTTTTGCACCTAGAACACCCTAGCAAAATGGAGTTGTAGAGAGAAAAAATCGAACCTTGAAAGAAATGGCTAGGACCATGCTATGTGAGAACAACCTACCTAAATATCTTTGGGCTGAGGCAGTAAATACAACAGGTTATATTCTTAATAGAGTCTCAATAAAGCCCTTGATTTCAAAGACTCCTTATGAACTTTATAAAGGTAGGAAACCAAATATTTCTCACCTTAGGATTTTTGGTTGCAAATGCTTTGTATTGAACAATGGAAAACAGCCCTTAAGGAAGTTTGATGCAAAAAGTGATGAAGTAATATTTTCAGGATATGCTTTAAACTCAAAGACCTATAGAGTTTTTAACAAAAGGACCTTAACCGTTTAAGAATCAATTCATGTAGTTTTTGATAAGTCAAATGCATTACAAAAAGAAGTTCATGATGATGATGATGTAGAAGTCCTAGAAAAACAAATGGAGGAAATGAGCTTAGAAAACAACAAAAATATTGAAGAAAGCTCACCTAGAAGAGAAAATGAAACTCCAACTCTAGAAAATCTGTAAATAGTAAAAAATCAGCATGATGATCTACCAAGGAGTTGGAGATTTGTAAGAGATCACCCACAAGACCAAATAATAGGTGACATTTCACAATGAGTTAAAACTAAGAAAGCAACTAGAGAAACTTGTGAGTTTTCAGCTTTTATATCTCAAATTGAACCTAAAAACTTTGAAGAAGCTGAAAAAGAGAAAAGTTGGATAATGGCCATGCAAGTAGAACTTGATCAATTCACAAGGAGTCATGTATGGTCATTGGTACCTAGACCTCCAAATCACCCTATTGTTGGTACAAAATGGGTATTTAGAAATAAGGTAGATGAGCAAGGAAATGTAGTTAGAAATAAAAATAGGTTTGTAGCAAAAGGATACAACCAAGAAGAAGGAATTGATTATGATGAAACTTTTGCTCCGGTTGCTAAGATTGAAGCCATAAGGTTGTTGCTAGCTTTTGCATGTTTTATGTATTTTAAATTATTCCAAATGGATGTAAAAAGTGCATTCTTAAATGGATTAATTCAAGAGGAAGTATTGTAGAACAACCACCTGGTTTTGAAGACTTTGAAAAATCTGATCATGTTTTCAAACTTCATAAAGCCTTGTATGGATTGAAACAAGCTCCTAGAGCATGGTATGAGAGGCTTTCAAAATTTCTAGTTGAAAAAGGGTATGATAGAGGCAACATCGATACTACATTTTTTATAAAAAGATATCTAAATGATTTAATTATTGTGCAAATATATGTGGATGACATTGTATTCGGTGCAACTAATGAGGCTTTATGCAAGAACTTTGCTAAGGAAATGCAAGGTGAATTTGAAATGAGCATGATGGGAGAGTTGAAGTACTTCCTTGGTCTTCAAATCAAACAAAGTGAGGAAGGAATCTTCATCAACTAAGAAAGATATACTCATGATATGCTCAAGAAACTTGATATGCTCAACCTAAAATCAATTTCCACACCAATGAGTCTGTCCACCAAACTCGACTTAGATGAAAAAAGTAAAGATGTAGATCAACAACTCTATAGAGGTATGATTGGGTCTCTTCTCTACTTAGTAGCAAGTAGACCAGATACTTAGTTTGGTGTGTGCTTGTGTACTAGATTTCAGTCACAGCCTAAAGAATCACACCTAACAACTGTTAAGAGAATTTTTAGATACCTAATAAACACTCAAGAACTAGGAATAAGGTACTCTAGAGACTCAACTCTTAGCTTAGTTGGATATTCAGATGCTAACTTTACCGACAGCAGAACTGATAGGAAAAGCACTAGTGAAACATGCCAATTTTTAAGAAGGATGCTTGTGTCTTGGTCCAGCAAAAAGCAAAACTTAGTGGCACTATCTACAGCAGAGGCTGAATATGTATCATTAGGTAACTGCTGTGCATAAATCCTTTGGATCAAGCAACAATTAAAAGACTATGGAATAACTATGCATAATGTACCAATATACTGTGATAACACAAGTGCAATCAATATATCAAAAAATCCTGTGCAACACTCTAGGATAAAGCACATTGAAATTAGACACCATTTTATTAGAGACCATGTGGTGAAAAATGATATTAAGATAGAATTTGTGAATACTTTACATCAATTAGCAGACATTTTTGCCAAACCCCTAAGTGAAGATAGATTCTGTGAGATTAGAAGAAATTTAGGGATGATTAGTGTGAAGGAATTATAAGAAAACCTTTGGCTCTCACATAGAAAACAGAATGCTTTCAGTCGACTAAGGATTTCGTAGTCAACTAAGAATGGTCTGACAGCCTTAAATAATAAGACTCAGTGAGTTTAGAGAAAAAAGAGTAAAATGTGGTAAAAATTTGGGTTTATCGAGTGCAAAAAGAATGAAGAAAAACTGTCAAAGGTAAATAACCAAAATTTAGAGAAAAGTTTGAAATTATAAAGAAATAAAATAAGGCAGCACTTAAAAGAAAGGTGAGTAGTTTTTCTGAGTAATAACTGTTGACTACCTCTCCTCCTCTCTCCTCTGAAGCTCGTTGCTCTAAAAACCAAAACCTAAATCTTCCTGTTTGCCTCTGAAACCGACTCAAACCCTCAGAAACTTCTACAACCAATATGGCTAGAACATCTCAGAGTAAAGAGATATCATAGAAAAAGAAAGAGAAAAGGCCGATGGAGGAAGGAACAGGAACAGAAAGTTTGAAGAAGAAACTAAAAATCATGCCTGGTTCAGTGAAAGATATATCCAAGAAACTAAAAGAAAAGAAGCAAAAAATTGACAAGAAGAAAGAAACAGAGCCTTCACTCCACAAAGGTACTAGTTTTTCTTTTTCGAAATTTAGGAATAAGTTACATGAGTATAGATTCAAAAATATCGAGAATGCATCAATCTCCTGTGGAAAATTTATTGATTGGAAAAGTTTTGAAGAAAATGTCGAAATCCAGACTAGTCTTGTCACGACCTGAAACCTCCCTTGGGCCCATGACAACCGTCGTGACTTCCCGATTGACACTCATTACCTGAAATGCCAACCGAAACCCCGCAAGGCTTATATATCAGTTTCTTTCCTTTCTTGTGAGCAATCGTTGCTAAACATTCCATTTTAAACAATTACCGGTCATTTCTGGCTCAAATAAATCCAAAGATAATTTTTTTTAAAAAGGATTTATAGATAAATATCACTATTCAAAATATTGATTAAAATATAGCATTTTTATATAAAACAATATTTATAAAAACATGTGTAAGAAATCTTTTGTAATGTGTAAGTAAAATAAATTCATACATACAAAAATTTACTAAGTTATAATGTACAATAATGGTTACAATGACAAGTGGCCCAAAATACACCCAGTGTTGGTGCTAGAAACCTACTGTCTGTGTGGTAGAGATGTCAACTGGAATCCTCGACAAAATAGGGTATCTACAAGCTACCACAGACCTGAAATGTTTGGAAAGGAGGTGGGTGAGATTTTGCAATCCCAATGAGTAAACAGACATTATCATAAATATCTAAAGGCGAGTAAAATGGAGGCAAGTTTAAACAACAAATTTCAACCCATTTCATAATGTTTTCAATTTATTTCTTAAACCATAAAATATTTGTAATTTACCAAAACAGTTGTTAAGGCTTATGTCTTTTATTAAAACAAGGCTCAAGCCAAAACTAATCCTCGGGGATACCTTGGCCGAGGCATCTAACCGAGTCCGCCAAGGGTGTTAAAATATTCACACGTGAAACACATTTTTATTTTTAAAACCAGCCGTTCCTTGGCGTTGGCCGAGTTACACATTCACGTGGGGGTTCGACGTGAAGTGAGCTCTAATACTACCCCGGGAGTTACCCTCCTCGCCTCTACAACCGGAGTAACTATATAACTGGGTTTACCGTGCCCCTCTAATAGGCAGTCCACGGAAACCCGTCACTGCAGTGACTAACCCACCAATTTTAATAAAATTTCGACAGTATAACGTGGCTTTTATTTATTTATCCAGCCTGCATAGTAAAACAACTTACATAAATTTCCCAATGCATTCACAAAATATAGCCACATATACTCATTTCTCATAAGCCATTCCTAGGAAAATATATATTTTTCAAGTCAATTTGTAGCCTCCAATTACTCAATTTCATAATCAATACAATATATTTTTATTTGTCACATTTATTCCTAAAACATCAAAAATCCCGTTTTAATCTCGTTCTCATTTCATAAAATACATAAAGGGCATTTAAAATAAACTCTAGATAATTTACAATAATAATAAGTTTACTCACCGTTTGTACAAACTAAAAGCTTTCTAAGCGCCCCGATCACTACTCGTCGGGTACGACTTCTTTGCCTTTTCCGGAAGGCTCTCCTCCTAGACACATTACAAAAATTTACACAATTCATCACATTGATGCTAAATCACTATATAATTAACTTAAATCCTATACTAATGCATGGTATGAAATGCAATAGCCTAAAACGGCTTAAACGCGGTATTAACCTATTTTTGGCACTTTGCCCGATAAATTGCTAACGCGCTCCATTTTAGCTCTAAATCATCCCATTCTCTCTCCAACATTTCTAACCATTAAATATCAGCCAATAACCTTCTAAAAACAACAAAATCAGCTCACTCCCTTCCTTGGAAAATTCGGCCAAAAATGGGACATTAACTCGGTTAATTTTCTACTTTGTTTTTCTATCACGTTTAATCGTTTTTCATCATTTTCTCTTCATTTCCCTTAGAATAAAATCAATTCATCATCATTGTACAGCATTGAGCATCCAGCCAAGAGTGGGTATTGTGAAAATTTAATGATTTCTTGCCCAATTTAATTTCTAAACACATTTAACTAACTAAAACTATCAATTTAACTAAAAATCAAAACCTAAAAATTTCAATTTCTCTCCCCTAGAATTTCGTCCAGCCCTTGATGTCACTTTTAGATCTCTCTCCTCAAGCATACTAAATGGAAACAAAGGCATAGGAAAGGTAGAAATCAAGCTAAAGTCGAAAAATCTTACCGTTAGAATCGTAAACGGACGAAAAATACGAATTCCCCTTTCAATTTTTCTAGTTTCCCTTTGTTTTCTTTCTTTTCTTCCTTTCCTCTCTATTTCCTCTCTTGTTCTTCCTTATGGCCGGCCAGCACTTAAAATGGGGTTTAAATGGGTTGACTTTTCATTAAAGTAATATTATATCATTAAAAAAATACCACGTGTCACTTTCCCATTGCCCCATTTTTAAAATTTCATCCATTTGTTTCCAAATTTTCACCATACACTTGTCCCACATATCCATAGCTTAGATAAAATTCTCAAACTTATCCAAAGTCTCGGCGGAGTAATTTTTTGAAATTTACACTTTTGCCCCCGTAAAAGTGAAAAATTATATTTTTGCCCCAAAAACTGAAAAATTGCCCATAGACATATTTTTCATCCCTTATACTCATACCATTCTTCAATTTGTCAAATTTGATCTAAATTCTCTCAAAATATCAAATTTTGTTCGCGAGTGGTAAAATTATAATTTTGCCCCTACACTCTAGAAATCACCAGAATTAAACTTTTTCACTTCCTATCATTAAATTATACTCCAAAAAGTTAATCTTGGTCAAAAATTTCACTCCATGATCAAATTATTATATTAGGTGGCAAAATGACGATTTTGCCCCTAAACATCAAAATTTCCAATTTTACCCCAAATGAACCCTCAAACTCCAAACAATCATTTTTAGTCATTCTTTGACTATAAAATATTAAATTTCATCCTACGATTCCTATTTGAACTAGTTCGAGATCAAATCAATTCAAGTGTACCGTTAGGTATAATATTAGGTTTCGTCTATTCTTAGGGACTTTCCTAGCATAATAACATGCTACTCAGTGCATGTATGTTATGACATGTATTTATAGGGTCGGGTTTTACAAGTCTATCTGAGTACTTTGATGAACTGAAACTAAAAGGTTACAGCACCTTTAAGAATAGATCTTATAGTCCAAGTCTGGTCAAAGAGTTTTTTTCTGGATTTGCTTTGAAAGGAAAGGAATTAATAGATTCTAATGATTATGTAGAAGATGGTTTGAATGTTTATCTGAATAGAAAATAGTTTATTGTGACTACTGAGGATTTAGGGAACCTGCTGAAAATAGAATGTAAAGAAGGTGAATTTGAATTACTTGAAAAAAATGATCCGTCCTCATTGTGGGAGATCATCACTGGAAGGAAAGAAAAATATTCTTTAAAAAGTAATTATAGTTTGATAATCAGTCCTCAGATTAGGATTTTACATTATTTTATAGCAGTAAATATATAGGGTAAAAGTGGAAGCCTCAGCTACATCAGCCTCAAGACCTTTGGCTGATGGAGCATGCTTTCAACGGAGTATCCCTGAATTTGGGAAGATTTATGATTGAGAAAATGAGAAGTGCTTGCAGACTTGATGAGGTCAATCTGCCATATGGGAATGTGATTACATCCCTTGTGTAGAAAAAAGGAATATGGGCAAAGAGGTATGATATGGACTTGGTAAAAACTAGAGATCAAGCCATTTATTATGGCAGCTTGGTTAAAATGGGGTATGCGAGCGATGGAGAAAAGTTCATTAAAACCCCTAAAACTGGTCCAAGAAAAGAACACAGTCTTCTTGCTCAACCTGAAGAAGCTCCCTCCAGATTTTCAAATGAAGTAATTTTTAATTTGCTCATGAGGATTGATGGTAAGTTGACTGACCAAGCAAAAAAGCTACAAAAAGTTGAAGAGAAAATCTATGAGACCTTGTCAAGCTCGATTAACAGACGGTATTGTACCGAGTGCTACAACTAAGTTAAATCGAGCCTTAAACTAGTTCAAATAGAAATTCTAAGAGGAATTTCAAAATTCTAAAACCCACAGAATGGCTTAGAATAGTGATTTGGAGTTCAAGGTCCAGTTTGGAGTCCATCAGGAAAATTGACTGATTAGGGATAAAACGATCATTTTACCATTTGATGATAAAATGGAGATTTTTAGTCAAGATTTGATCACATTTGACCAAGAATAATTATATGAAATATAATTACGATTATTGGAGTACAAAATGATGTTTAGCAGTGAAAATTTGTGATTCCCCATATTTTTGGAGCATAAGGGCAAAATGGTAATTTTGCCACTAGAGGACTAAACGAAAATTTTTATAAAACCATTTTTGCCCCATTTGGTTAATATTGATCAATATTAGTGTTATTTGGGTTTGAAAAGTAGAAATAATGTGATTTTGGTACATTTCGGAGTATAGGGGCAAAATCGTAATTTTTTCACCTCAGGGGCAAATCGGTAAATGTTTTGCCCCAGCACTTGTCTAGACCAAGGGATTTTAATTGTGGTAGGATTGGATAAATACTAGAATATTTGTGGTGGAAAATTAAGAAGAAAAAGTTAAAAAGTTAAAAAATTGGGCCAATAAGCATGTGACACGTGGCATGCTTGATTATTTTATTATTTTTTATAAAAATCAGCCCATTAAATCCCCAATTCTCTCACCATATTCGGCCTAGGCAACCAGCAACAAGAACAAAGGAAGAACAAAAGAAAAAACAAGAAAACGTAGGTGGAAGTTCAAAGAAAAAGTGAAGAAATCAAGGAAACAAGCTAGGTAAGTTAGAATTTCTTTAATTCTCCTTGATACCCAGCTTGCCCATGCTTTTGTTCTTGATTTTCATGGTTGAATATTGAGTTATCATGATGAATTCATTTCTGAAAAATGGATATGAAGAGGAATTGTTGTTGGAATTATTTGATTTTAGACTATGTTAGTGTTTAGGGATAGTTAAGCATGGTTATGAACAAAAACACAAAAGAAATATTCAATTTCTCTAGGGTTCCTTGTTGGTCGAACCATGAGGGCTGAATATCAATGGGGGTTTGTTTTTATTTCAAGGAAAATGGCTTGGAAAATGATGAATTAAGATGAAACGGTTATGTAGAAAAACAATTTGGTGCTAGTGCACCAAATGACCGAATTTTTCTATAAGGAACTGGAGGGTTCGAATGCTGAATTTGGCTTTATTTAAGTGGTATGTGGTAAATTAAGGTATTAGAGGAGAAATAGATTAATTTGGAGGTGATTTGGACACAATCATCAATTAATTGGGTGATCGGTCCAATTTAATCGATATCGCGATTAAGCGGTAAGCAGACGTATTTTTGCATTTACATATCAAGCATTAGTAATTTAAATTAGTTTATATCAATTTAGCGACAATATAGTAAATTCCTTGACTTTGTTATTTGTCAAGGTAGTGAGACGTCCGAAAACAGCCAAGGAATCGCACTTGAGGACTATTAGTCCGAGTGCACCGAGAATCCGAATTTTCGACACCTATGAGTGGACTGCCTTCAAAACTTGTTTTGGGAAATATAATGTAATTGCCACCCATTTGAATGAATTATCAAGTTTTTCATGAAAAAAAGTGCCTTGGGAACAAGCTTTTGAAAAATGGTTTTATGTTGTAATATGTGATTGCTATGGATTCATGCACTATTGTATTATGATGATATATATATATATGTGTGTTATGCATGATGAATGATATTGTGCAAAATAACTGTAACTGTGTGTGTACATGATGTGGGGAATGCACATGCCGGTGATGATGGTGGCGTGAGATATAGATGATGGTAGTGCCCGTGTGCATGATGTGGGGGGATGTACACATGGCACTGATTGTGCATGATGTGGGGGATGCACATGATGGTGTCGGCTATGTGCACGATGTGGGGGGGGATGTGCATGAGCCGGGAGTGATTATGATGATATTGATGTTTGTCTATGTAATTATGCATATCTAGATTTATGAAATGAAAGCTCATGAATGTGATATATGGTTGACATATATGTGAAATTTGACACATTGTACTTTGAGAATTTTCATGAGTTTTATGTTGATTTTGTTAGTTTAGCAGGATGGCTTTTT
>NC_030850.1:18473916-18495978 GCF_000208745.1 Theobroma cacao
AGTGTTATTTTGTTTTGTATAGACGAACTTAATGTAAATTATTAGAATACATGTTGTAGACATTGTATGTAAATTTTTAAGGAGTAATGCCAGTACGAGTTGGCAATGTATATCACTATTTTGATTCAAAGTTATGAAATATGACTTAGTGATATTAGATGGAATTATAAGTAAGATAAATAATAGGCTTGCTTGGGTTTAGTGGATTACGTCCATTGGACCCTTGCGCAGGTCATGGCCCGGAATTTGGGTCGTGACAATGTTAGTATCAAAGCCCTAGGTTTGTCTAGGTCTTAAAGCTTCCTTTTGTTGGTCCAGCGAAGAGTCAGGTCTTTATGTGGGAACTTCAGTTGTAAAGTGTGAACCGCGGCACATTTTACAACCAAATGACCGCATAGATTCCCTATCTTAGAAACACCTTTTGCCTTAAGTACGATTATAATATGTGTTTAATATCAGGTGTTTGCTTTAGTCTAGGTAAGAATGTCGCCTAAGACACGAGACGCCTCAAGACGAATGAGGGAGCAAGATGCTCCTATTGAGATGGCAGATAGGCCACGGGCATCCACCCGGAGAGGCTGAAGTGGACGTGGCAGGGCCATTAGGCCAGTGAGGTCGGATACGCCTGTGAGTAGGCAAGAGGAGGGACAATCCTCAGGTGATGTAGATAGACACCCAGCTGGGGGTACTACTATTGAGGATTTGGCGGCAGGCCTACAGGGAGTTAATCGGGTTGTAGAGATGATGGTGACCCGTATAGAGGATATACAGAGGGTAGTAGAGGGGAGACCTACAGTACAAGAATCTCCTAGCTCCGAAGGACAGGCCGATCGCCAATATTGTGAGGTTGAGAGGGGTCACTTAGAGATTTCTCTTATCAATTTCCTAAAGCTTAAGCCTCCATCATTTTCAGGGTTTGATGCATCAGAGAAACCCCAGGTTTTCTTGGATAAGATGGAGAAGATATGTAAAGCTTTGGGATGCTCCAGTGTTCGGTCAGTTGAGTTAGCCACTTTTTGATTAGAGGATGTGGCGTAGAAGTGGTATAGCTCTTTGTGTAAGGTAGACCGACGGATGCAGCGCCATTGGCTTGGAGTGAGTTTAGTGCAGCCTTCTTGGATCGGTTCCTACCACTCAGTGTACGTAATGCTAGAGCTAGGGAGTTTGAGACTTTCGTACAGATTTCGAGTATGACGGTGTTGGAGTATGACATCAAGTTCACACAGTTGTCTTGGTATGCTCCCTACCTCGTTTCTACTAAGGAGATGAAGATTTAGAGGTTTGTGGATAGGTTAGTAGAGCCACTGTTTAGGGCTGTGGCATCTCGAGATTTCACTACCAATTCCGCAGTAGTAGATTGTGCTCAGCGCATTGAGATGAGGACCAGTGAGAGTAGGGCTGCGAGGGATAAAGCAAAGAGGGCCAAGACAGAGGGTTATCAGGGCCATAGAGATTTCAGCAGTGGTGGTTCATCTTCTAACCATTAGGGTCCACAGAGGGATTCACGATTATCCTAGCAGAGGAGTGACCTGCCTAGTGCTAGTGTTGGGACGAGACAAAGAACTTTCAATGCTAGCAGGCAACAAGATTCGAGACAGAGTAGTCAAGTTATCCACCCTTGTAATATCTGTGGGAGGAGACATAGTGGATGATGCTTACGTACTGCGGCAGTTTGTTATTAGTGTGGCCAACCTGGGCACATTAGGAGGAATTGTCCGATGGCTCATCAATCACAAGATTCGGCACGTGGTTCCACCCAGCCAACTTCATCTGCTCCTTCAGTTGCTGCCTCATCTGGCCGGAAGGCTAGTGGATCGAGAGGTAGAGGTGCTGGTACTTCCTCTCAAGGTAGGCCATCTGGGTCCAGACATCAAAGTTCTGTTGGTAGAGGCCAGGCGAAGGTGTTTGCTTTAACACAGCAAGAGGCCCAGCATCCAATGCCGTGGTCTTAGGTATTCTTTCAATTTGTGATATGAATGCTCGAGTCTTATTTGATCCTGGTGCTACCCATTCTTTTATCTCTCCATGTTTTGCATATAGGTTGGGTAGAGATCCTGTTAGGAGAGAGGAACAATTAGTGGTGTCTACTCCTTTAAAGGAGATATTTGTGGTCAAATGGGAATATGAATCTTGTGTAGTACGAGTCAAGGACAAGGACAAGGACACTTTGGTGAATTTGGTGGTGTTAGACACCTTAGACTTTGATGTGATCTTGGGGATGAATTGGTTATCACCCTGTCATGCTAGTGTGAACTGTTATCATAAATTGGTTAGATTTGATTTCCTCGGTGAACCTTCATTTAGTATTCAGGGGGATAGGAGTAATGCTCCAACCAATTTGATATCGATCATTTTTGCCAGAAGATTATTACGACAAGGTTGTATAGGTTACTTGGCCATGGTAAGAGATACTAAGGCGAAGGTTGGAAATGTAAGTCAAGTGTCGGTGGTGAAAGAGTTCGTGGATGTATTTCCCAAGGAGCTACCAGGTTTACCTCCCAAACGAGAGATTGAATTTTGCATAGATTTAATTCCCGACACTAGACTTATATCCATACCCCCATATAGAATGGCACCGGCAGAGCTTAAAGAGCTTAAGGATCAATTAGAGGATTTGTTGGATAAAGGCTTCATCCGTCCTACTGTATTCCCATGGGGAGCACTGGTGTTATTTGTAAAGAAGAAAGATGGGTCACTTAGGCTGTGCATTGATTATCGGCAGCTTAATAAAGTGACGGTGAAAAATAAGTATCCTCTCCTAAGGATAGATGATTTATTTGATCAACTATAAGGAGCACAATGTTTCTCTAAGATAGATCTGCGATCTGGGTACCATCAGTTGAGAATCCGAAATGAAAATATACCCAACATTGCATTTCGAACAAGATATGGGCACTATGAGTTCTTGGTGATGTCATTTGGGCTCATGAGTCCTCCTGCAGCCTTTATGGATTTGATGAACCGAGTGTTCAAGCTTTATTTGGATAAGTTCGTGGTGGTGTTTATTGATAACATCTTGATAAATTCGAAGAGCCAAGAGTAGCATGAGCAGTATCTTAAGATAGTGCTCCAAATTTTGAGAGAACATCAATTGTATGCGAAGTTCTCCAAGTGTGAGTTTTGGCTCGAAAGTGTTGCATTCTTGGGGCATGTGGTATTTAAGGATGGGATACAAGTTGATTCAAAGAAAATTGAAGCAGTGAAAAAATGGCCAAGGTCAACATCAGTTACGGAGATTAGAAGCTTTGTGGGTTTGGCTGGCTATTATCGTCGCTTTGTAAAGGACTTCTCCAAAATAGTCGCCCCTCTGACTAAGGTGACACGTAAGGATACAAAATTTGAGTGGTTTGATGCTTATGAGAATAGCTTTGAGAAGCTTAAGGCATGTCTTACCACAGCTCTAGTGTTAAGCCTACTACAAGGCACGGGGGGTTATACGGTGTTTTGTGATGCATCGGGGGTTGGTTTAGGATGTGTACTAATGCAACATGGGAAGGTGATTGCATATGCATCTAGGCAACTTAAAAGGCATTAGCAGAATTACCCCATACACGATTTGGAAATGGCAGCGATCGTGTTTGCCTTAAAGATTTGGAGGCATTACTTGTATGGTGAGACTTGCGAGATATACATGGACCACAAAAGTCTGAAGTATATGTTTCAGCAGAGGGATCTTAACTTGCGGCAACGTAAATGGATGGAGTTGCTAAAGGATTATGATTGTACTATTTTTTACCATCTCGATAAGGCCAATGTTGTGGCGGATGCCTTGAGTCGAAAATCAATGGGAAGCTTGGCACATATTTTTACTGATAGGAGATCATTGGTTAGAGAGATCCATAGCTTGGGAGACATAGGTGTGCATTTGGAAGTTGCGGAGACAGATGCATTGCTAGCACATTTTAGAGTAAGGCCTATCTTAATGGACCGAATCAAAGAAGCACAAAGTAAAGATGAGTTTGTGGCTAAGGCCTTAGAGGATCCTCAGGGAAGGAAAGGAAAAATGTTTACCAAAGGCACAGATGGAGTGTTAAGGTATGAAACCAGACTTTATGTGCCTGATGGTGACGGGTTGAGGAGAGAAATATTGGAAGAAGCTCACATGGCAGCTTATGTGGTACATCCAGGGGCTACAAAGATGTATCAAGATTTGAAAGAGGTGTATTGGTGGGAAGGATTTAAGAGAGATGTAGCTGAGTTTGTCTCCAAGTGCCTGGTTTGTCAGCAGGTTAAGGCTGAGCATCAAAAGCCTGCAGGGCTACTACAGCCATTACCAGTACCCGAGTGGAAGTGGGAACATATTGCTATGGACTTTGTAATGGGTTTGCCTCAAACCAGTGGGGGATATAATTCAATTTGGATAGTAGTAGACCGGTTAACAAAGTCAACTCATTTTATTAGTAGACCAGTTTATGTGGATGAGATAGTACGACTGCATGGTATTCCCATTTCAATAGTATCTGACAGAGGAGCTCAGTTTATTAGTAGGTTTTGGAGAAAGTTGCAGGAAGCATTGGGCACTAAGTTGGATTTCAGCACAGCTTTCCACCCTCAGACTGATGGATAGTCTGAACGGACCATATAGACATTGGAGGATATGTTAAGAGCTTGTGTGATAGACCTTGGTGTCAGGTGGGATCAATATCTACCCTAAGTGGAGTTTGCCTACAATAATAGTTTCCAAACTAGCATCCAAATGGCACCATTTGAGGCATTATATGGACAGAGATGTAGGTCACCCATTGGATGGCAAGAGGTGGGAGAAAGGAAACTTTTGGGGCTTGAATTGGTGCAGGATGAAACCGAGAAAATACGCATGATCCGTCAAAGGATGTTAACAGCACAAAGTAGACATAAATCATATGCTGATAACCGATGGAGAGACTTGGAGTTCCAAGTAGGAGATCATGTATTTTTAAAAGTTTCGCCAACTAAAGGGGTAATGAGGTTTGGCAAGAAAAGGAAGTTAAGTCCTTGGTATATAGGGCCATTCGAGATCTTAGAAAGGGTTGGAGCGGTGGCTTATCGTTTGGCATTACCACCAGACCTTTTGAATATTCATCCCGTGTTACATGTGTCCATGCTTAAAAAGTACAATCCGGATCCACCACATGTAATACGGTATGAAACCATTCAATTGCAAGATGTCTAACCTATGAGGAACAACCAGTAGCTATCCTTGATAGGCAAGTTAAAAAGCTCCGTTCAAAGGATGTAGCCTCAGTGAAAGTGTTGTGGCGGAATCACACTAGAGAGGAGGTAACGTGGGAAGCTGAGGATGAGATGCGGACAAAGCATCCACACCTTTTCGATATGTAAAGGTAAGCTACTCTACATTGAATTTAATTTCGGAGACCGAATTTTTATTAGTGGGGGAGAATGTGAGACCTTGTCAAGCTCGATTAAAAGACGGTATTGTATCGAGTGGTACAACTAAGTTAAATCGAGCCTTGAACTAGTTCAAATAGAAATTCTAAGAGGAATTTGAAAATTCTAAAACCCACAGAATGGCTTAGAATAGTGATTTGGAGTTCAAGGTCTAGTTTGGAGTCCATCAGGAAAATTGATCAATTAGAGACAAAACGGTCATTTTACCATTTGATGATAAAATGGAGATTTTTAGCCAAGATTTGATCACATTTGATGAATCATAATTATATGAAATATAATTATGATTATTGGAGTATAAAATGATGTTTAGCAGTGAAAAATTGTGATTCTCAATATTTTTGGAGCACAAGGGTAAAATGGTAATTTTACCACTAGAGGACTAAACGAGAATTTTTATAAAATGATTTTTGCCCCATTTGGTTAATATTGATCAATATTACTGTTATTTGAGGTTGAAAAGTAGAAATAATGTGATTCCGGTACATTTCGGAGTATAGGGGTAAAATCGTAATTTTTTCGTCTCGAGGGCAAATTGGTAAATTTTTCACTCCAGCACTTTTCAAGACCAAGGGATTTTAATTGTGGTAGGATTGGATAAATACCAGAATATTTGTGGTGGAAAATTAAGAAGAAAAAGTCAAAAAGTTAAAAAATTAGGCCAATAAGCATGTGACACGTAGCATTCTTGATTATTTTATTATTTTTTATAGAAATCAGCCCATTAAATCCCCAATTCTCTCACCATATTCGGCCTAGGCAACCAGCAACAAGAACAAAGGAAGAACAAAGGGAAAAACAAGAAAACCTAGGTGGAAATTCAAAGAAAAAGTGAAGAAATCAAGGAAACAAGCTAGGTAAGTTAAAATTTCTTTAATTCTCCTTGATACCTAGCTTACCCATGCTTTTGTTCTTGATTTCCATGGTTGAATATTGAGTTATCATGATGAATTCAATTCTGAAAAATGGGTATGGAAGAGGAATTGTTGTTGGAATAATTTGATTTTAGACTATGTTAGTGTTTAGGGATAGTTAAGCATGGTTATGAACAAAAACACAAAAGAAATATTCAATTTCTCTAGGGTTCCTTGTTGGTCGAACCATGAGGGCTGAATNAAAACACAAAAGAATTATTCAATTTCTCTAGGGTTCCTTGTTGGTTGAACCATGAGGGCTGAATATCAATGGGGGATTGTTTTTATTTCAAGGAAAATGGCTTGCAAAATGATGAAATAAGGTGAAATGGTTATGTAGAAAAAAATTTTGGTGCTAGTGCACCAAATGATCAAATTTTTCTATAAGGAACTGTGCGGGTTCTAATGCTGAATTTGGCTTTATTTAAGTGGTATGTGGTAAATTAAGATATTAGAGGAGAAATGGATTAATTTGGAGGTGATTTGGACACAATCGCCAATTAATCGGGTGATCGGTCGAATTTAATCAATACCGCGATTAAGTGGTAATCGAACATATTTTTGCATTTACATATCAAGCATTAGTAATTTAAATTAGTTTATATCAATTTAGGGATAATATAGTAAATTCCTCGACTTTGTTATTTGTCAAGGTAGTGAGACGTTTGGAAAAGGCAAAGGAATCGCGCTTAAGGACTATTAGTCCGAGTGCACCCAAAATCCAAATTTTCGACACCTGTGAGTGGACTGCATTCAAAACTTATTTTGGGAAATATAATGTAATTGCCACCCATTTGAATGAATTATCAAGTTTTTCATGAAAATAAGTGCCTTGGGAACAAGCTTTCGAAAAATGGTTTTATGTTTGTAATATGTGATTGCTATGGATTCATGCACTATTGTATTATGGTGATATATATATATATATATATATGTGTGTTGTGCATGATGAATGATATTGTGTATAATGACTGTAACTGTGTGTGTACATGATGTGGGGAATGCACATGCCGGTGATGATGGTGGCGTGAGAGATAGATGATGATAGTGCCTGTGTGCACGATATAGGGGGATGTACACGATGGCACTGATTGTGCATGATGTGGGGGATGCACATGATGGTGCCGGCTATGTGCACGGTGTGGGGGGATGTACATGAGCCAGGAGTGATTATGATGATATTGATGTTTGTCTATTATGATGATATTGATGTTTGTCTATGTAATTATGCATATCTAGATTTATAAAATGAAAGCTCATGAATGTGATTTATGGTTGACATATATGTGAAATTTGACACATTGTACTTTGAGAATTTTTATGAGTTTTATGTTGATTTTGTTAGTTTAGTAGGATGGCTTTTTGTTGAATGAGGGAAAATGTTTCTCTTATTGCTTTGTTTTCGCTGCAACGAGAAACTCTCGGGTTTGAGGACCTTTCACTAGAACTGGTTCTCATTGCAGCGAAAAACTTTTTGTTTCTGAGTAACAATTTCGTTGCAGCGAAATTCATTTTCACTGCAGCGAAAAACTTTCTGTTTTGTCTCCTATCTTGTCCAATTGCTGCCCTATTTTTCACTTTTTGGCTACCATATCTAAGCATGGACTTCCAACATTTAGGACAAAATGAATTAAGTTTAAAATGAGGGGTTTTTAATATGAATGGAACTAAATTGCATTGTTTTGAAACAAGTGCATCATGATTTTAAATTCTCCCTTGTTGTTGTTGCTTGTTCCTTTCCTTGTTCACTCACTAGGCTTATACTCACCTTTTTCAAATTCATGTTTTCAGATCACGAGGTAGTCGGTAACTAGGACGAGGTGTCCTTGTAGACTTGTGTCCATCTTTTGGTAGGTGTCTCGGCATTCGGTAGCTATATATTCATCCGAGTCACTCTGTTGGAAGTCGAGTGTTATTTTGTTTTGTATAGACGAACTTAATGTAAATTATTAGAATACATGTTGTAGACATTGTATGTAAATTTTTAAGGAGTAATGCCAGTACGAGTTGGCAATATATATCACTATTTTGATTCGAAGTTATGAAATATGACTTAGTGATATTAGATGGAATTATAAGTAAGATAAATAATAGGCTTGCTTGGGTTTAGTGGATTACGTCCATTGGACCCTTGCGCCGGTCATGGCCTGAAATTTGGGTCGTGACAAAATTACTGGGTTGGAAAACAAGTTGAAAGAGAAGGAAAGCATGCCATTTGAACCTGAGGCTGTAGACAATTCTGCAACATCTAGCACTGCACCAGCATAGCAAGGTGCTAAAGGTTTAGCCAAGTCAGCAAAAAAATCTGCTCCTCATGTTGGAAGTTCTGGCATTCAAGCTGAAGGTTCCCCCTACAAATCTGCCAGTCTTGTTTTGCAATCTGAAAACTCTCACCAAGGGGATGATTAGCCAGCCAAGGCACCCTCTCCTGAACCTCAAAGCGAAAATGATTCAAAACAAAGGGCAGAAATGGTTGGTTCAGGGACAGAGAAACAGTAGGCCTCTCATCCAAATTCAGAGGAAGTTTCCATTATGGATGTCTTCCATCAAATGGTTAAGGAGGGACAAGCTGAAAAAGATATTGCTAGGACAGAACCTAAAAAGAATGGTGAAGGTGTAGGAAAATGAAAGAAACCTTCATCAGTTGCCAGAGCAAAAGCAAAAGTAGGGAAAGCCAAAGCCACTGCAGCACCACCAACTGAGGCAAAACCACCAACCAAAGGTAGGAAGACTATGGCAACCAAGACAGCTTTTCTCAAAAGAAGAAAGTCTTACAGGTTGGTAGAGAAGTCAAGACCAGTTTTAGCTTCTTCTCCTCAGAATCCAATCTCTGTCTCAAACAAGTCCTCATTAAAACATTCACCTCTCCGAGAGCCCTCTCCTTTTCCCCTAAACCCTTTCTATGACACTGAATTCTCACCCTTTGACACATCAGATGAATAGAAGCCCTTTCTTTTGATGCTAACAAAAAGGGGGAGTATAATGGGTGCAGGAACCAGAAAATGGGTGCAGGAATGAAAAAAAAAAGGTTAGGGTGCTGGAACCAAGAACCTAGGAAAGAAAAGAAAGTAGAATCAGGAGTAGGAACCTAGAAAAATAGGAGATAGGAAGCAAAATTGTCCAAGGGCAATTTCGGAATACTTTTTTATTAACTGCTATTTGTGCCATGGTGGCACTTAAACACTCAGTTTTAATTCTGTTGTTTATGTGGTTGTATGTGAAAAATGAATGCTGATATGACTATGTTGCTTAACTGTTATAAATTGAAGTCTGTTGATATTTTGCTATTTTGGTATTTTGATTGTCATGAACAAAATCTACTGATGCCATGCTGATATTGATTTACATGCTGATAAATGATTTTTGTTACGACATTGTGGATAATTTCTGTTTGAAAATAGATATAGATGGTGTGTATAGTATATCATTTGAAACATGAATGATGTAGACTAAATCTGAAATCAATAAACTGTTGACAGTTGCTGGAACTTTGATGAAAATCTGTCAAAACTTGCAGTTGAAAATTTATGGCTGCAAATCACTTTATATTGCTACACTTATGTATACTCTAAATGCACAATATGATTTTCTATATGACGAAAGTAAAATTTGCTAGAATAAAATAAGCAAAATATGCACACACTAAGGGGGAGCTTATACTTAGGGGGAGCAATCCTCATTTTCTGCAGAAAATTGAAAAGAATTAAAATGACACTATGCTGTTAATTAAGAAATGTTTTGTCATCATCAAAAAGGGGGAGATTGTTGGCTCCATTAATTTTTGATGATAATAAAACATTCCCATTTATTTGTGTCTAATATTTTTACTTGAGTGTGCAGGAAATTAATATATAAAATTAATTTATTAACTCTTCAAAGAGTATTTTTGAAAGAAAAAGAGGGATAAAATCAATAAGATGTAACTGTATAACAAGGACGAAGCTTATTGGTGAAACAAGGAAGAACATTGGTTGACTAAGTTTCAAATTGGAGAAATGGCGGGGTGTAGAGAAACAGAACAAATTTAGTCGACCAAGTTAGTTGACTAAGTGCTCTCTGCCAAGATCTGCAAACTAAAAACAGAATCAACTTAGATGACCAAGTCAATCAACTAAGAGCTCTCTGTCTGTAATTTGAACTAGAGCACTACAAGACAGATTAATGGCTATAACTCATCCTCAACTGTTTCCAATAGATATAAACTACCAAACTACCATCAAAGTTGCATCTTCAAGTATAAAAGGGTCTTTCAATAATGAGAAATGAGTTTTAAGAAGCCTTGAATGAGATTTGAGCTATAGAAAGTAGAAAAATCAGAAAAGCTTCACTACACTTGTCTACACTTAAACGCCTACTCTTTGCATTTGTATTTTGCTCTCAATCGTGTACCAATCAGATCAACCAATGATCATAGGTACCTTCTTTTACTACTTCTCTTATATTCTTAGAGTGAGGAAGTCACTCTAAGAGATTATTTAAGCTTGGGATAGCTTGATTGTTATAGGTTGTGGTTGAGCCTTGGAAAACCACTTGGGGTTTTAGTTGAGCATGTGAAAAACTAGTGTAAAAGGTTTTGGCTGAGCTTGGTAAAAGCCATTGTAAAGCTTGGTGAAAGCTTGTGAATTTCACCTATCCAGAGTGGATTTGTGGGAAAATCCTTGGTTGGATAATCAAGGTAGTGGATGTAAGTCTTGGACCGAACCACTCTAAATTGTTGTGCATCTTATACTCTGTTTTTATTTTCTTAAGTTATGGAAATTAGTTTCCAATATTGTTAAGAGCCAAATTATGCTATTCACCCCCCTCTAGCACATATTATAGGGACCAACAAGTTCTGCTTTGAAGATAGAGAAAATCGTGTCAAAAAATGGCTAGACGTATTACGCCAGGAATGGAAATTGTAAAGATTGACAATTGATTTTTTGGGCCACTCATTCCACTTTTAAGCCCAATTAAACCCTAGGTTAGCTTAAGGAACTTTAGGTTAAGCTTATTAGTATAAATAGGATATGTTTAACAACATTAGGAAAAAAAAACCTTTGGAGATTTAAGAAGTTAGAAGCTGAGGCTGAAATTTGGAGATCAAGGAGGCAAATATTGTTTTGTTTTCTTCCTTGTCTTTTATTGTTCTTGTTACTTTCAATGGTTGAATTTTATACAATGTTATTTGTTTTTGCAATTATGAGTAGCTAATTTTCTTTTTCTAGGATTGCAATTGAACTCACATGTAATCTAAGTTTTTAATCTCTTTCTTACTTATTTTTAAAGGGATTTGAATTGTTTATTCCAATTTGATCTTAATGCTTTTAATTGCTTGGCCACCAATTAAATTGATCTAGGAACCTAAACAAACTTGGGAAAGGGAGTTTAGTGTAGACTAAAATTGGGATAACATATGATCATATTAATTGATTTGCGTATAGGATAGGGATATACCTATAGGCCATATGTAGCCAGATTAGAGCCTAAACTTAATGAATCAATTTTAATTTCAATTCGAATAGGGATATAGTGTTTTGGTTAAAATAGATATTTTTATAAAATGAGTCGAGAGACCCTTATAAATAATTGAGGACTCTAGGTTAGCAATTCAACCTATTGAAATAAGTTAAGGAAGAGAGGTAAGATTTATATGAAGTGTGAGGGATATTGTAATCCTAGGCTTGTTTAATTTGATATTTTCTTTAGTTATTATTATTTTTTATTTTTCTTGTTGGTTTAAATTTTAGTTAATTAGTTTGGTTGATCAATTAATTTTGAGTGTTTGGATAAGATTAAATTGTTCTAATTTTAGTACTTAGTAAAATTTTAAATTAATTCTCTTTGGGATCGATACTCTACTTGCTAATATACTATCTATTCGATACGTATACTTGCATAGTAGAATTTTAAATGACATAGGCCATAATCAAGTAATCCAAGGATCCAAATAAAACGGGCTTGAGCAAACAACCAATCTAATAACCCAACAAAGAAAGTTTGGATAAGTTAGCCCACAACTAACAAACCCAAGACCAAACAAACTGTTTCAATTAAAATGATGCCGTTTTGGTAAACTATTTAATTTTCTTTTGCCCCTTTCAAACAACGTCATTTCTTATAATAAAAATCCCTTTTTTTTTTAAATCCCTAGCTCATGTCTTTTCCTTCTTTTTTTCTTTCTTAACATCACTGTTCTTCTTCTCTCTTTAGAATTTCTTCCTCTTTCTTTAGATTTTAATTGTCAGAATCTCACCAGCTACCATACCCTCAGTCGCTAGTTGTCATTCACCAGTGTCAGAATTTGACCAAACTTCACCCACAAAATCCTTTCCAGCCGATCTTTCCTTTAATCGAACTAGTTTTCTCTAAATCTACCAAGAAACTCCTAGATCTAAATCCTAAAATATCAACACCCAAAAACCCAAGAACACTTTATTTTGCTAAATTCTCTTGTGTAATTTTTCTTTTTTCTCTTTGTGTCTATTTTTACATTTTTTTGGGTTTTTATAAGTGTTTTCTTAAAATCTTGATTTAATTGTAAATCTTTGAATTTAATTTTTTAATATTATTTTATTTTATGGGAGGATTTTTTTATATAAAATCTTCATATTTGTGGAAAGATATGGTCTTGGGTTATGAGCCCATTTGGGTTATAAACCCATCATTTCTAAGACCCAAAGCAAAATAAAAATGAAAATGTAGACCCAACATAAAATAAAAATAAATAAATAAAACATTAGCCTAAGCCCTAGATAAAAATGGTGCCTACAACTGTCCTTTTTTGTACATTTTCTAGAACCAGGAATTGTACAAAGATATATAGACAGCCATTTTTGTTTGAAATAGCTGTAAAAGAACTAAAAACTCCTCCATCGAGGCTCCACAACTTACAAGAAAATAAGAATTCCTCCACTGAGGCTTCAAAACTTTTACAACTCTTCCACCAAAGCTTCAACTTTAAAAATGAAATAAAAACTCCTCCATCGAGCCTTCAAATTTCAAAAGGAATAAGAATTCTTCCACCAAGGCTTTAAAACTTTTTACAGCTCCTTCATCAAGTTTCTAAAACTTTTAAATCTTTTTCACCAAGGCCCTAAATATAAACTCCTCCATCGAGGCTTCAATATCTTAAGAATTTCTCCACCAAGGTTCCAATATCTTAAGAATTCCTCCATCGAGGATATAATATCGTAAGAATTCCTCCATCAAGGTTAAGAATTATTCCACTGAGGATCTAATATCTTAAGATATTATTCCACCATGTAATATGGCCAGGTTTGATGCCTCGTTGATTCCTGCTATTATTTCTGTAATGATAATTTGAGTTTATGTGCAGAGCCATCCAGGGAAGAGCTAAAAGAGGCAGTTTTTAATATTAACAAGGATAGTGTTGCTGGCCCTGATGGGTTCTCCTCATATTTTTTTCAACAATGTTGGGATATAATTGTTAATGACCTCCTGGACACAGTAGTTGATTTTTCATGGGGTTGACCTCCCAAGAGGAATCACGTCCTTAACAATTGTGCTGCTGCCCAAGAATCATACTACCTCGACATGGAGCGATTTGAGACTGATAAGTGTTTGTAATGTTTTAAATAAAATCATTATAAAGATTTTAGCTAATTACCTTGCAAAGATACTTCCTTCCATTATTACAGATAATCAAAGAGGCTTCGTAGGGGGGAGATTGATTAGCGACAACATCCTACTTGCATAGGAACTAATTGGGAAGATTGACCAGAAGTCAATGGGTGGAAATATTGCTACCAAGTTGGACATGATGAAGGCATATGATAGGCTTGAATGGGATTTTCTTTATAGAATGCTAGAGCAATTCGGATTTAATTCTCAGTGGATCTGCATGATTCGCTGTTGCATCTTTAATTGCTAGTTTTCTTTATTGATAAATGGTGGTGTTGTGGGGTACTTCAAGTCAGAAAAGGGACTCAGACAGGGTGACTCCATTTCTCCTCTTTTGTTCATTTTGGCTGCCGAATATTTATCCTGAGGGTTAAATGCTTTGTTTGCTCGATATCCATCTCTGCACTATGTTTCTGATTGCTCCATGATAGTCAGCCACTTGGCTTTTGCGGATGATATTCTTGTATTTAGTAATGGTGCCAAATCCACCTTACAGAAGATTCTAAAGTTCTTCTGAGATTATGAGGAGATTTCTGGATAGCGAATAAACCACTTTAAAAGCTGCTTTATCACTCATTGAAATGTGGCAAATTCGCGTATATAGATAATCTCTCAAGCTACTTGTTTCATCCACAAGTGCATACTTATCACGTATTTGGGGGTGCCACTCTATAAAGGTCCGAAAAAGGTAATGTTATTTGATGAGTTGGTGGAAAAGATTCAGGGGCTTATAGAAGGATGGGACAACAAAATTTTATCTCCGAATGGGCGAATAACGTTATTACGAAGTGTTTTGTCTTCTTTTCCTATCTATTTGCTCTAGGTCCTTAAGCCCCCTATCTGTGTGATTGAGAAAATTGAAAGAATGTTCAATAATTTCTTATGGGGAGGTTCAGCAAGCCCTAGACACATTCATTGGGGTTGGTGGCAAAAGACAACTCTTCCATCTAGTAAGGGAGGATTGGACATCTGCAGCCTAGGTGATGTGTTTGAGGCATTTAGCATGAAGCTTTGGTGGAGGTTTATGTCCTATAACAACATTTGGATGTGATTTATGTGGACTAAATATTGTACTGGCAAAATTTTGAGGTATGTTCAGCCGAAACTTCATGATTCACAAACATGGAAATGGATACTTGCCAATTGCCCAACCACAGAGCAATACACTAGATGGCGGATTGGTAAGGGTGAGTTATTCTTCTGGCATGATTGTTGGATGGGTGAAACTCCCTTGGTTAATCATTTCCCATCATTTGTTTCATCGATGACGAGAGTCTCCTATTTCTATGATGATGGAAAATGGAATGTGGATAAGTTGAACAATGTGTTGTCGGAGGATGTTGTGACGAAAATTCTTAAAATTTTGATAAATCCTTCTACTGATGATAGGGTGTATTGGGTGCCAACCTCGGATAGGCAATTCACTACTAAGTCCGCTTGGGAGATGATTCAACAATGCCAGTTAGTAAATCCAGTGTTCAATTTAATTTGGCATAAAAGCATTTCTTTAACTATCTCTTTTTTCCTTTGGAGGTTGTTACAGGATTGGATCCTAGTTGACATGCGATTGACAACCAAAGGATTCCAATTAGTTTCTAAATGCCAACATTGCAATTCAGAGGAGTCTCTCTTGCATGTCATGTGGGAATGCCCAATTGCTACACAGGTTTGGAATTATTTTACAAAATTTTTTCAAATCAACATAACTCATCCCCATAATGTTTATTAGATTATATGGGCATGGTGGTTCTCTGGTGATAATATGAAAAAAAGACACATATGCACATTAATGCCTTTATTTATTTTTTGGTTCTTATGGGTTGAAAGGAATGATGCGAAACATAGGAACCTTGGTATGTATCCTAACAGAGTGGTGTGGAGAGTACTCAAACTTATCCACCAATTATTTCATGGGAGGTAATTCCACCGGTGGCAATGAAGGGGAGATCTACAGATTGCTTAGGCATGGGGTCTAATATTTCAGCAAGCAGCCCCACATCCACCAAAAATATTCTCTTGGCAAAAACCATCAGCAGGTGAGTTTAAGTTGAATGTTGATGGGAGTTCCAAGCATAATTTTCAGAATGCTGCTGGAGGAGGACTACTTTGAGATCATACAGGTACCATGATTTTTAGATTTTTTGAAAATTTTGGACCTTGTGATTCATTGCAAGCAGAGTTAATGGCACTACACAGGGGCTTACTTTTGTGTATTGAGTATAATGTTACTAGACTTTGGATAGAAATGGACGCAAAAGTAATGGTACACATGATAAATGAGGGTCATCAAGGATCCTCTAGGACTCAGTATTTGCTTGGTTCCATTCGCAGATCCTTGAGTGGTATCTCTTTTCGAATTTCGCACATCCATAGAGAAAGAAACCAGGCAGCAGACCATCTCTCAAATCAGAGGCATAAGCACTAGAACTTGCAGGTATTTTCACAAGCAGAAGGTCAACTTAAAGGTATTCTTAGATTAGATAAAGTTAGTTTACCTTATGTTCGCTTTAAATGAATCTAAAGGAGTAGTACTTTTAATTTATTTTTCTTCTTTTGTTATTCACATAGATTTTTGTAATATGGAAGTGTTTCAATTTTATGACGATAGTAAAACATATGGTCATAAAATGAAACACTCCACTCTATGTGCTTTTCTTATTTTCATTTCCTGTTTTAAATTTTATTTTAGTTTATTGTCATAATGTAATAGTAAGGAATATCTGTTTTACTGTAGCATCAAAAGTTATGCACGTAAAATGATTTTCCTTACTCTAGGTGCTTCTCCGAAACTTTCTTATGATCATGTAATTTAGAGGGCTGATTTAGGTCCCCCTCCTTTGTACTTTTTATTTCGTAATTAATAAAATTTAATAGGGTAGTTGAGCCCTGCGTGAATTTCCAACATAAAAAAAAAATCTAATATCTTAAGAATTCTTCCATTAAGGTTCCAATATCTTAAGAATTCCTCCTCCAAGAATCTTATATCTTAAAAATTCCTCGATCGAGGTTACAATATCTTAAGAATTCCTCGACTGAGGTTCCAATATTTTAAGAATTCTTCCACCAAGATTCCAATATCATAAGATTTCCTTCATCGAGAATTTAATATCATAAAAATCCCTCGACCAAAGTTCCAATATCTTAAGTATCCTTCCACAAAGGATCCAATGTCTTAAGAATTCCTCCCTTCAAGATCTAATATCTTAAGAATTCCTCCATCAAGCTTTCAATATCTTAAGAATTCTTCCACCGATGTTCTAAACTTCAAAAGAACTTTTTCACCGAGGTTCCAAACTTTAAATAAAACTCCTTCATCGAGGCTTCAAAACTTTAAAAAGGAACTATAATTTTCTAAATGCATATGATGCAAATTGCTATCTTGATATCTAAATGCTTAACTTCTAAGATGATATTATGCATCAATATTTATGGTCTTTCAAGGGATTTAGAATTTTAAGATTTTCAACCTCTTGTTATTCCCTTTGTGATTTGGATTAAATTTCAACCTTGAACCATTCAATTAATTGGTTTTCTTTAGAATAACTCATTTATTTTTTATATCTCTATTCCATTTGTTAATTTAAAAATTTAGTAAATCTTTTTGGATTCAATTTGACCTTTCTTTATCACCCTTAGATCCCATTCAAAGCAATATGAGAGTTTCATATTTGTTATGATTCAGTTATTCATTTTTATTTAAAATTTCATGACAAATATGATGTATTCCACATTTTTTTGGTTTGTGAGAAAGTAAAGAAATAACAAAAAGAAGATATCACTGAATGCATGATTTTCATTCAATGTCCTAGAGAAAAAGTCAAAATTCTAAAAAGGGATATAATATCCAAGTAATGAATATTTGAACCATTATGAACAAATTGAATCCCAAAATATTTTGAAGCAAAAACTTTTGTTGATGTACTTGGTTCTTTTTGAACATTTCCAATTAGCCCTTACCTTTGTCTTGTTTTGGCATTTTCACATCTTGCCCCATACAATGCATCTTCATATTCAACCCGTCTTTTTAGGTTTCCAACTTGTGCACATCTTTTGGTTCAAACTCTACCTTTCGGGTTCTCATTTTCTTTTTTCTTTCTCTCTCTCTTTCTTCATTGTTCCATCATGCACTTAGTGAACTTGAAAACTTTTTCGAAATGGATTGGTGGATCCAAAAGCTAACTTGAACAAGAAAAAGAGGCCAAAACCTCGACAACTTGTCATAAGAGAAAATTTTTCAATATAAGCATCCATACTTGATGGAAATGGACTTCATTAAGCACGTAATGTAGGCCAAGGTTAAGGGTTTTGAAAGAATGGATAAATATGCCTAAACTATGGATTTAAAAGTATTCAAACCAAGGATCATTTATTATCTTATGAAGGATTTTCTCTGGCATGCTCTTCTATCATCTTGTTTTTTTCATTTTTCTCTTTTATCACATTTCACATTTTGATGGGTTGAGTTTAGGAGTTGCTTTCCCAAATTTTTTTTGGAATTAAAATCACTGTGCTTTCGCCTCTTCACATAAGACATTCTTTTTTTATCCTTGAAGCAAGACTCGATTCAATTTTCTAAAAGAGATCTTCCTTTATAATTGCTCCCTAATGTAGATCATGGTTTTTAGTTAAGGTTCATTTACAAAAATTCAATGGGCTCAGAGGGGTAGTAAATTGATAATTTTTCATTCATGAAAAAAAATGAAAGGTGGCAATTTCTCATTTCAAACATGGTTACTTATATTGGAAAGCAAACTCTAGAGTAGATAATATGTAAAACAAAGGATGATTTTCATAGTTTTCCTCCCTTTTTTTTCCCATTCTTTTCATCTCCTAGATCGTGATATTTTTCTTCTTGCTTGACCAATCTTAGACTAGTGACAATTGTCAATATTCTTTTTTATTATCAGGCTCACCAACATTTGTATTTATTTCAAAATCAAACCCCGAATTATTGTCATTACTATTCTTATATTCATTACTTAGGAACTTAGAAATGGGTAAGATTGAAAATATTCAAGGGTATGACAATTTATATCAAAGAAATGACAATTTAAAGAATGATAATGGATGTAAAAGGAATTGTGAAAATGCATCATATGTGTCATTTTTATTTAAATGATATTGAATAAAAGCTCAATGTTCAAAAAAACTTTCCCTAAGCTCTTAGGCGTAAGCATTAAGGATTTCAATCTATTACTTTGTAAGGGATGTAAGAGTGACAGGTAAGTCCATGACCTTCTAATTATTTTGCTTTAAGCCAGGGGGTCCTAAATATACCATTGGCATTTTTTGCTTGTTCTCTGGTTGTTCTTCACCCACAATTCACATAAAATGTTCAGAAAAAGCATCCATTGACTTTTTATCATGTTCTTCAAAAAACTCAATCAAGGATGAATTCATCATCTTATGCACTTTACTAAGAAGTTTGTTGCAATTCTAAATAGAATGCCCCATGATTCCCCTGTGGTATTCACAAGAGAGATCAAAGTTGCATTTCGATTTCTAAGTGTTTGGTGTTTGAAGCACGCCAACCTTAATCATTGTTTTTAATATCTCAATCATTGGAGTTTTAATCATCCACACTTTTCTTGACATGGCACACCTTTCCATTACTCACGAAATTTATAGAGCCCCTTGTGTGATTGAGTAATGGGTTCTCATTGACACTTGGCTCATCCTTCTTTGTGAGCTTCAACAATCCTACTTTGATAAAACTTTGCACCTTATGCTTCAATGGCGTGCAATTCTCAGTGGAATGACCACGAGCTCTAGAGTGTTAATCACAATGAGCATTAACATTATACCATCTAGGGTAAGGTGGCTTTAAGGGTTCTTGTAAAACCTCGACCTCTATAGATGTGTAGCGGAGGTAGACAAGATGACGTGGGTTAGGGGTAGTTTTGTCATTTTCTTGGTGAGCTCCTAGAAGTAAGTTTTTCTAATATTATTAAGGTGTAAGTAGGCCTAAGGAATAAACAAATGATGTAAATACTAATGAAATAAATAAAGAAAATAGAAATAATGATAATTTCCATGACAGGGGCAAAATGGTCATTTTGGGTCTCGAGTCTAAATTTTTAGGTTTTCATGAGCTCGAGTACCTTTAATCTATTGTGGACCTTTTCTCAATATAAAAAGAGTAAAAAGTTTGAGCCAAAGGGAAGAAGAAGACAAAGTCAACTATGCAATGGCATTTTTGTAAATAAGTGGAACTTTAGTCAACTATAGGATAAGCATCAAATTTTTCCAACACTTTTTCCTCACTTCCAGCAACTTCTTCTTCTTCTTCCCATCCTTCTTCCTCACTAAACGTTTTCCATCTTCCATGGAAGCTATCCCTTGATACATCCATAACTTTCTCAAAGCAACTTCAATTATTATGCTTTGGCACACTTTTTCATAGGATTCTTTGTGCTCTTTCACTTTTACACCTCAAGAACCCTCAAAAGTCTTTCCTTAATACTTTCTCTCACTAGTTGGACATTTTAGAGAGAGAGAAAAACTTTCCATAATAGCTTGACAAACTTTTGAAAAGGAATTCAACTATAAAATCACCAAGGTGAGTAGTAAGTTAGAGTTGATTTTTAAGTTGTTGATGAATGGCCAATGGTTAGAATTGTGGGTTGCTTATTTTTGAAGGTTATTTATTTATTCTAGTAAGGCTAAAGTAGTGCCAAGTAATGACTAGTCAAATGGTAATTGGAAGCTAGTTAGGAATAACTAGTAAAACTTGATTTAGGAAACAACTTTTGGAATAGTATTCATGTAAATTGAGTTGGTGTGATGCTATTGTGTGTGATAGGTTCCAACAAGACCCCATATCACCACTTGGAGCATTAGTGGAAGTTGGAGTCGATTAAAGAATCAACAAAGGCAAGTGAGTGAACTTGCATCTAAATTGTTTTGGGGAAATGCATATGTGTTTGAATGAATCATTTGAAAATTTTATTTGTTTTTGCTTTAAAATGTACTTGGGGAACAAGCCCTTGATGAAATGTTCTTATATTGTGAAATGTGCAATGTGATTAGTTCCTGTGTTCTTACATTATGTTGATGTGTATGTTATGCATTGAATGGTACTATAGTGTGATAATTATAACCGTGCATGTGCGGTGTGGGAGTGCACATGACGGTGCCAGTAGTGTGCGGTGTGGGAGTGCACATGACGATGCCAGTAGTGTGCAGTGTGGGAGTGCACACGCCAATGATTTATGCCATGTGCGGTGTGGGAAAGCACATGATGCTGATGATGATATTGTAATGTGCGGTGCAAGAGTGCACATGATGACCTAGCTATGTGCGGTGCGAGAGTGCACATGAGATGGGGAAGAGTTGGGGTGATGCCAGTGTTGTATATGTTTATATATGTTATATATAGAGAGGTTATGGAAAATATATTGTGATTGCATTTAATATGGAATGTTGAAATTTGAAAAATGCTTTCCAATTAATTTTCATTGCAGCAAAAATGGATTTTCATTGTCACAAGAATTCTTTTAATTTCATTGCCCTGTTTCTCATTGCAGTGAAATTCCATTCTCGCTGTAGTGAGAAACTCTCAAGTGCTAAGGGCTTGACTAGCCCAGATTTTCGCTATAGCGAGAAACTCTCAGGTGGTTGGTTTTAAATTTTGCCCTGAATTTCACTACAGTGAAATTCACTCTGTCATACTTGCCTTGCTTGGACTCGATCGTGGTTTTCACTTTTTAACTTCAATATTCATCATGGATCTTTCATACTAAGGCACTAAATAATCAAGGGTTTAATTGAGGGGTTTTAACAACAAATTAAGCTAAATTGTATTATTTTCAACATAAGTGCATCATGTTTTGTAAGACTTTCCATATTGATGCTTGTTCCCTTCCTATGTTCACTCACTAGGTTTATACTCACTCCTTTCAACTTCATGTTTTCAGATTCAGAGGCAGTTGGGACCTAGGTTGAGGTGTCCACGTATATCCGTATTTTTGGTAAGTACCATGGCATTCAGTAGTTGTACCTTCACCAAAGGTGTCAAGCCCGACCTTATAAAATACTTTCCATGTCATTCATATGATTGAAAATATGCTTGTATACTTGGAAAGCCTTGAAAGAAAAATCGTTAAATAGACGACAATGTACCAAATGGTCCAATTAA
>NC_030850.1:18505583-18544394 GCF_000208745.1 Theobroma cacao
ACAGTCATAATTCCATTTTAAACGAATGTTTTAGACATCCAAAATTATTTTTGATTATGAAATATGTGTTTTCCACTTACATACTATATTTTTAGATGATTTTGAGATTTTTGGGATAAATGACCAATATACCCCTGTGAGACGAAAAATATTATTTTATTTGTTTAAGTTGGAAACAGTTTAAAATCTTTTAGAATGTGGTATTTGGAAACAGTTACCCACAGGGAAAATGAGAAGCTGATATTAAAGCCTTGCGGGGTTTCGGTTGACATTCCGAGTAATGAATGTCGATCGAAACGTCGCGGCGGTTGTCACGGGCTCGATGGGAGTTCCGGGCCGTGACAAAAGGTCACTCCATTGGAAGTCAAGAGACTTTTTGCCTATGTATACGTACACATGATTTAAATCACTAAGATACATGTCATAAACAAAATATGTTTATTTTGATTAATGTTGCCACTATGAATTGGCAATAGGTGACATTATTTTGGATGATATAAATGTAAGTAGTTGGTTGCCATGTTATATTGTTGAAATAATTATAGTTGAGAATTACGTAATATGGCATTTAAAGTGATGGATAGAATGATGAACAGGATCATATAAACAGGCTTGCTTGGGCTTAGTAGGCTATGCCCATTAGGCCCATGCATCGATCATGGCAATTTAGAAAAGAGAAACAAATATTCAAATTACATGTTCAAATCCACTACTATCCTAGAAAAGCAATTTAGTTCATAATATCTAAATAAAACATCATCCAAAGCAAATTAGCCAGTAATCCAAGTTAAAGAAAATTAGAGAAACATAAAAGTAGAGCAAGAAACTAATGATTGAAGCTTTTGATCTTGATTTTCTCTCAAATTCTCTTACTTCCTTGCCTCGCTCTTGGCTCCTTTTCTCCAAAATGGTTGCTTGTTGTCTTCCCTTCAAAACCTTTGAAAAAAACTCTTTAAATAGGCTCCCAAAAACTTAATTTCCAAAATGTTGTCAAACTTTTTATTTTTGGAAATTTCTCTAGTGCTGTGGCCCTACCCTCCTTGGCTCCATTGCATCATGGTCTCAAGAATAGTATGATGGTTATCAGCCTTATGGCGCCACAGTGCTGTTTTCCTTGGTGCCTCGGTGTTGTGGCCAGTCTTAAAGCACCATAGCATTACTTCCTCAGGGTTGCAACCATGTACTCTTAGGTGGCACTATGGGGATACATCTACAGCCAACACCGCAGCCACGTTCTCCTTAGTGCCATAGCCTTGGTCTCTTCAGCGTCGCAACCTTGAGCAACTTAAGGCCGTGGCCTTCATTCCATGTGCTGCCTTATGTAGAACTACATTAGTTTAGGATCTTCCAACATGATTTTCACCTCAATTTGATCTAAATTGGGCCATGTGAATCCGATTTGATCCATGGCTTCATTTTAGTGGATCAAGAATCGCATTAATTGGACTTTTGTAGCTTAAGTTATCTGCAAAATACTACAACATAAACGAATGAAACCGACACCATATTTGCATGGATTTTCATCAAATGGGCCTTTTTTATAATATTTCCTAGAAAAGTAATAAAAAAATCGACAATAACTATTCTTACGGTAATTTAAAACAAAATAACATAAAATTTAACTAAAATAACTTAAATCAAACTAATCAACATGTAATTAAACTTAAACAAGAAAAACACCTAAAATACTAAAATCCAAAGCTAAAATCTCAAAGATCTAGCTACTTAATCCCCTAAAATGTGTCAAAATAACTCCATATAATAGAGTTATCACACCCCCAAACTTAAGATTTAGCTAGTCCTCGAGCAAAACGTAAACTAAAATGTAATAACTTAAATGAAGAAAATACTTAACTAGAGCTTATCATTGTTTGTATAAGTAGCCATTTGTCGATAATACATAGTAAAATAAGCCATTAGACATTTTGTGTCATCGTAATTTTGAAAGTCTGAACCTTGAATTTGGGTGGAATCATCATATCAAGCACTAAACACAATTCTGTAGCATCGATAGTGGTATAGAAGTCCAATCCTTCGACAACTCTAAGTTGTTCCTCTAAGTGATCGTACTTTTGTTATGCCCCCGAAATTGTCTTCAACTTTTATTTCTCCTTCAGGTCATCCAAATTTGGCACAAAAATTGGATCATAAGAGTTGGCACTCAGAGCTAGTCGATGTGTTCCAATCAATGATTTTGGCATCTGATATGCTTGCATCTATGGAGAAATGAATAAGGGTTTCCTTCTATCATCATTTAAAGCAACAGGTTCATCAACTACCCTTTTTTGTTTATTGATCATCATCTCCATTAACCTTGTTAATTTATCTCTAAACCAAAAAACAAAAAACACACTAAAAAAAAAAGTTAGAAAATGCTCTGGAATTTTCGTTGTTCCCCCCCTTCCTCAACTTCACGAGATGGTGGCTGGTATGCTGCCGAACCCCTCAACCCCTCCCCCACCTTTTGATTCGTCCATCCCTAAGTTGTGGGGGACCACCCACAATCCTTTGGAAGGAAAAACCTTATAGCCGCTAGTCAACAATGGCTGCTTGCAAGCAACAAACCCTCAAAAGCCCCCTGTTTCCCCTCGTGCACAAAAGAAATCTTTTTTTAGTGTGGTGGCTGGAGAAAAGCCACCCGTAATCCCCACGAACCGAGAGCCTTTTTTGTTCAAAGATCTACCGGCTGTGGCCTTCTTCGATGATGAGATCGTTGCTCTTTCGCAGCCATTGAAACACTCCTTGGTAGGTAAGTTCTCCCTTATGCCTAAGTTAAATGATATTCAGGTTGCTTTCAAAGGTATTGGGTTGGTAGGTGCTTATGAGATCCGTTGGTTGGATTACAAGCATATTTTAATCCACTCTCCAATGAGCAAGATCTAAACTGATTATGGGTGAGGTAGACATGGTTCATTCTGAATCAAAAGATGAGAGTCTTTATGTAAACTCCTGATTTCCAACCAGAAAAGGAATCCTCTTTGGTCCAGGTGTGGATCTATTTTTCGAGCCTGCGTGCCCATCTATATGAGAAATTGACGTTGTTGATGATTGCCAAGTCGGTTGGGAGACCATTGTTTATTGATAAAGCCACTGCGAATGGTACCCAGCCAAGCATGGCATGGGTCTGTGTCAAATATGATTGCCAACAACCCCCATTTGAACAGATCTGGATCATCACTAGGGACAGACGCACAGGAGACATCACTGGAGGGTTCCAACAGAAGGTGGAGTTTGCTAAGCTACCGGATTATTGCACCCACTGCTGCCATGTAGGGCATAGTGTTTCAACATGTCTGGTGATGGGCCATAGGAAGGAAATGCCAAGCAGTGCGCAGTCTGTAGAGCCGCCAACCATAGCCGAGGACGTGGAGAAGATTGCAGAGAAGGAATGAGGTAAGGGGAGATCTGGAAAAAGAAAAAAATATGGAAAAAGAAAAAATATTGTGCTAGGAAGAACTAGCAAAACCAAGGATTCTAGGCAGTAAAGGGAAGGATGTGGTTCGAATGGAACCAAAAATGCAGAGTGTGAAATGGGTGGAAGTAGAAAAGGTTGGTAAAAGCAAGGCCAAGAACTCACATGGTATGGAAGTCATTTCTGAGGGCTGTGGAACAAATCCCATTCAGATCTATAATGGTTTTGGGGTGTTAGAGGTAGTGGAGGATGGTGGAAATTTTGAAATTGAAAAACAGGGGAGAACAGAGAAGGTGAACAGTACCATGCATAATTTTGAAAAGTGTTCTAAGGGAGAAGAAACGTAACCGGTGATGGTGGGGATGAACTCGGGGAAGCCAACAAGTGCTAGGAGGTAGGCAGACGGTTTGCCAACTGTAGTGGAGAAGAGTGCAGCGGTCTTGAATGCTCAGACGTTCAACACAGTAAGAGATCCCATGAGTTCACGAAGAGATGATAACTCAGGTTTTTATAATTCGGTGCATGCTACAATGGAAGAGAGTTGGATGACTGGTGCATACACAAATTATAGTGTAGTGAATGCTGGAGGCTTTGAAAATGTTCAATGGGCGATGGAGGCAGGTCATGTATCGTTCCGAAAAGCCAAAAAGAAAAAAAATTGAGAACTTGAGGATCGGCTATCTACGGTGGCTGTACATGGGGATGATCAGCTAAATTCGAAGGTTGGATAGCAGTTGGAGAGTAAAAAGTAGTGGTCAAAACAAGAAAATTCGAACGTTGAAAAGGGACAAACTAGAAGTGAAAATATTCTCGAGGGAGTGGTACAGCTGAGTCAACTCGGAGGTAACAGTGCACTGAGCCCAGGTGGCTGTCTTCAACTCGGTACTGTGGATTGTCCCGATACTCAATCTGCAGATTCTGCAAGATAGGAAAATGACATACAATAGTTTGGAAATGAGGACACTGTTTCACCAAATCTATGCACACGTGAAAAAGGGAGAAACTGCAGATCATAACACTTTATGTGGGGAAGAGTGCTGTGGTTTCAACAAAAAACACAGCTCTATCCTATCTCATGCATCTGTTTCTCATGCCAGCAGTGAAAGATATTCAGTGAGGGACAAAAGTCCAATAGCTTACAGACCACAAGTGAGTAAAAGCCAAAGGTAGAAAAGACAAACCCAAGCAGGTGATAGCAACAGATCAGATTTTCCCTTGAGTTCCCGAGCGTAGTCGGGTAGCCAATCCATCGAATATCATCCTATGGTTCCAGGAGAAGAAAGTTAGATAGTGAAATATCATATATCCCTTCAGAGGATAATTATTCAGAAAATGAAGCTCATGAGTTAACAGATGGTTCTTGTGATGAATCCATCTCCAAGCAATTAACCACCAGAACTTATCCATGATTAGTGCTCTGCTTTGGAATGTGAGAGGAGTAGCTGGTAAAGTAATCCAAAGGAGAATTAAAAAACTATAGATGATGCACCAAATAAAGGTTTTAGTTATCTTGGAACCGATGGTAAGTGTTGATAGGATTAAATTTTTAGGAGAAAATTACGCTTTGATGGGGCGAGCTTTAATTGTTCTAAAAAAATCTGGATTTTTTGGATGCGTGGCATCATTTCCACAACCAGGTTTGATCATCCCCAATGTTTGCATGTTCAATTATCTTTTCTGTGGCTTCCTATTCCCATCCAAGCTTCATTTGTGTATGCAAAATGTACTAGAATGGAACGATATGCCTTATGGGATTTTTTGAGAAGTATTACCGATGATCTACAAGGTCCTTGGCTGGCTGGAGGTGACTTTAATGTGATTTTAAGAAGGGAAGAAAAACTGTTTGGTGCAAACCCATACACGGGTGCCATGGAAGATTTTGCAAATGCCTTACTTGACTGTGGGTTAATGGATGCCAATTTTGAGGGCAACAAATTCACGTGGACTAATTCCTTGATGTTCTAGAGATTAGATAGGATTGTTTATAATCAGCAGTGGGCCTCTCATTTTACTTCTACTCGGATCCAGCACTTAAACCGTGATGGCTTAGATCATTGTCCACTTTTAATTTCCTGCTCTAGCTCCAGTGCCTAGTGGCATTCCTCCTTTCGGTTCCTCCATTTTTGGGTAAAGCATCATGGTTTTTTAGATTTTGTTGCTAATAACTGGAAATTGTCGATGCAGGAGATAGGCATGAAGGCTTTTTGGGTGAAGCAGCAAAGGCTTTAAAGGGCTCTTAAAGGTTGGAATAAATATGTGTTTGGTGACATTTTCAACAATATAAGAGCAGCAGAGAAACAAGCCGAGGAAAGTGAAAAGCATTTTCAGGAAGACTAGTCTCTTATAAATCGTGAAAGCATGAATTTGTCCTATGCTAGACTTAACCATTTGCTCAGTATAGAAGAGGCGTACTGGCAGCAGAAATCAGGGGTCAAGTGGTTGGTAGAGGGGGAGAACAATACACGGTTTTTTCACATGCGAATGTAGAAAAAAAGAGTGAAAAATTCAATATTTTGGATTCAAACTTGTGATGGTTCGGTTGTGGAGGATCAAGAGCATATTAAAAATTCAGCAGTGGACTATTTTGCTAAACTTTTGAAGGCGGACAACAATGATAACAGAAGTTTTAATGCTTCCTTAATTCCCTGTTTATTAACTGATCGTGATAACGATTTTTTATGTGCAGTGCCTACATTATTTGAAGTCAAGGAGGTAGTGTTTGCGATTGATAAAAATAGTGTGGCGGGTCCAGATGGATTTTCCTCTCTCTTTTATCAACATTGTTGGAATATAATCGCAGATGACCTTCTCGATGCTGTTCAACAGTTTTTTAGAGAAGCAAGGATGCCACAAGGAGTTACTTCTACAACTCTGGTTTTGTTATTAAAAATATCGGACGCAATGCAATGGAGGGATTTTCGTCCAATTAGCTTATGCACTGTCCTCAACAAAATTGTCACCAAGCTATTGGCAAACCGGTTGTCTACAGTGTTTCCTTCCTTGATATATGAAAACCAGAGTGGTTTTGTGAAAGGTAGACTCATCAGTGACAACATACTATTGGCCCAAGAGTTCATTGGTAAACTGGAACATAAATCGAGAGGAGGTAATGCTGTCTTAAAACTTGATATGATGAAAGCTTATGATCGACTAAACTGGGATTTTTTATATTCTGGACTGGACGCGTGTTAGCTGTAGGAAGTATGGTTCCGAAAGTGACTTCGGTTCGCTAGTTCAGGCTCAACTCCTCGCTTTACGTGAGCGGACCCACAGGTCGGGCCGCGGCTCTGCGCTCTTTCTTTCTGTGTGGGACGATGCCGGGGAGAGAAGGGAATGCATCGAAGCAGCGCGGTTCCTCATAATTGATGGTGCAGGGGTGATCTAAGGCCTCTTTCTTCTTGTAAGCGCCTTCGCAGTTATCTTTGCTCTCCATTGCCTTTCCTTTCGAATGAGTGAACAAGGATGGGAACAAGCAACAAGGAAAATTTAAAGAAATCATTATGCATTTATCTTTAAAACAATGCAATTAGTTTAGCTCTTATCAACACCCCTCATGTAAACCCCAAATGAGTAAATCACTTGATAAAAAGGTCCATGCTCAACAAATGATTTAAAGAGTGAAAACCTTAATAGCCTTTATGCAAATTAAGTCAAGTAAACGACGGGTCCTCACTGCAGCGAAAAGGCATTGTCGTTGCAGCTATGCTCTAGCGAGAATGAATTTTCGTTGCAGTGAAGTTAGAATTCAAGTTATTAGCTGAATGAGGGTTTCTCAACTGGCCGAGGGTTTCTCACCAAACCTCCTCATTTCAAACTTAACTAATTAATTTCTTAATGTTAGAAGTCCATGCTCAACTATGGTACCAAAGAAGTGGAAAATAGAACAGCAACAGAACAAAATAAGGAGCAAAACATAAAGTTTTTCACTGCAGCGAGAATGAATTTCACTACAGCGAAATTTATACCATAAAACAGAAAGTTTCTCGTTGCAGTGAAATTCCGACCAGCATTACCCTTCCAAACCTGAGAGTTTCTCTCTGCAACGAGAAACAGAGCACCAAAGAAATATTTTTGTTTTTCTAAGGAAAAGGCCATCCTGCTGAAATGACAAAATCAACATAAAACACATAAAGATTTCCAAAGTTCAACATGCCAAATTCATATGCATTTCAACCATAAACCATATTCATGAGTTTTCATTCTCTAAACATATATACATATACATACATGGATAAATACCAATACCACTATCATCTCATCCAGCTCATGTGCATCCCCCTACATCGTGCACATAGCTGGAGTCATCGTGTGCATCCCCCCACATCATGCTCAATTAGTGCCATTGTGTACATCGCCCCACATCGTGCACACACCCTAACCACCGTCATCACCGGCATGTGCATCCCCCCACATCATGCACACGCACGGTTATCATTATCACACAATATCAGCCATCAATGCACAACATATATGTATATCAACACAATGACATAGAACAAGAATCCATAACAGCCACATGTCATATATAAAGACAATAATCAAAAGCTTGTTCCCAAGGTACCCATTTTTAAGAAAAGTTGAATAAACTCATTCAAAAGCATTGTGCAAATACATTCACATTCCCAAAACAGTTTTGAAATGCAAGTTCACTCACCAGTATTTTGTTGAGCCTTTAGCTGACTCGATCTCCCCTAATGGTCTAATTGAGGCTGTGAGACTTCGTTGGGACCTATCATGCACAACAACAACACCATTACCCTAACTTGGCATTAATATTATTCCAAAACTATTTTCTAAATTAGGTTCTACTAGTCATTCTTAACTAGTTTCCAACTACCATTAAATGGCTATTGTTTGCAATACTCTAATCACACTTAAGTAAATAACAATCCCAACAAATAAACTCTCACAAATCTAATTACTAGATATTCTCAACACTTTAAACTCAACTCCAATTTACTACTTACCTTGATAGCTTTATAACTTTGAAATTCTTTCCAAAAATTTTCCAAGCTATTATGGGAGTTCTCTTTTTCTCTTTCTAAACACCTTGCTAGTGAGAGAAAGTATGGAAGTAGGATTTTCCAAGTGTTTTAAAGAGAAAGAGTGGAAGAGCACAAGGGTTTATGAAAGGGTGCACCAAAAGCATGAAAAGTGGAGCTATTTTAAGGGATGTTATGGAGGTTCATATCAAGCTTCCATGGAGGTTGGAAGTAACGTGAAAGAGAAGACGGAAGAAAAGGAAGAAGCTGTTGGAAAATGTGAGAAGAAACTGCTTGAAGAATGAGATATTTATAGCCCATGCTTGTCCACTCCACTTAAATTACAAAAAATGCCCCTCCACAAATTTGTTTATTCTCTTCCAATCCTTTATGCAATCTTTTTACTCCTTTGACACTAGGACAAAGTCCATAAGTGTCTAGAAATGCTTGGGTTCATGAAAACTTAAAAATTTTTACCCGAGTTAAAAAATGACCATTTTGCCCCTACCGTGAAAATCATCACCATTTTTATTTCCTTCGTAATTTTACCCATATTTTCATCATTCATTTATGCCTTAGGCCTACTTAGGCCTTAATATTGTTTAAAACTTACGTTTAGGGGCTTACTACAAAAATGACGAAATTACCCCTAGGTTGTGTTATTGTATCTATACCTAATTGCGAGCCTATAGAGGTCGAGATTTCACAATTAAGAGCAAAATAAAATAAACAACTTAAATCTATCCAATATAAGTAAAAGAAAGATAAATAATTCAGACTATATATTGAGTACAATCATAATCTTAGATAAACAATTTAGTTCCCCATCAAGTCACACATTATCATCGAATAAAATCTAAACATTAAAATCAAACCAAGAAAATAAGAGAATAAAAGAAAATATAGAAAAACTTAAGAATTATGTTCTTGATCTCCAAATCTCCTTGAATCCTGCAAATTCTTCTTAGCTTCAATGACTCTGTGGCTTGACTTTCCGATGTCAATCTAGCATTTTCTTCCTTCCTTTTAAGTCTTCCGAAAGGTTGTTTTTATAGGCTTTGAAGTTAGGCCAAGTTGGGTGAAGAAAGAAATTAATTTCAGCTAGGATTTCTTCATCAGACTATGTAAGTCGTTGTTTTGCCAAATTAATTAACAGAAATCGTAATTGCTCTAAGACTACTACAGTGCATCAAATTTGACAAGATTTTTGACCATCTTACATGCCAAACTGGGTAAAGTGGTAAACATGAAAGTTGTAGAGTTTTTCTTATCTTTCCAACAGTTTAAGAATCACTTTATTTGAAGCTCTGTAGAGAAAGTTATGGTCAAAATACCGAAACATGTGCAATGTAAGTTTGCACCTTGAAATTGCTCTCCTTCTTTCACTAAAATTTTTCTTTCAAACACCTACAAAAGCACAAATAAATCAATAACAACCTATCTTAACCACATTAACACCAAATTAAGCATAAAATTAACCATGATTGGATTGACTCACCTAAAATAACTAATTTAAAAAAATAAAATAAAACCTACTAATTTCTATGCATTACTACAAAAACTAAGCCAAATTATTATCAAAATTAGCTTAAATAACTCTATATCATTGAGATATGACACCTCCAAACTTAAGATTTTGCTAGTCCTCAAGCAAAACATAGAAAAGAACCTAACTTACAAAAATCAAATTTAGTTAATGAAAACTAAAATAAATATAGTTACTCGTCCTCCTACTACTACTAAAGATAAAGTGCACAAACTCAATGATTCCTTATAATTTCCTCAAAAGTATATCTATCCATCATTAACCTAAGGAACAATATAGGCACCGTTTAAATTCTTGTTTCAATTCTAATGCAAGCATATTCTCAAATGGATTTTCATGTGTGTGTGAAGTCTTTTACTAAAAATATCATGACATCCAGATGAGTTTATGCCAACACAAATTTCAAATTAGTACTAGATTTCCATAGGTTTACTTTTCATCTCTTTCTCCACTAATATAGACCAATACAAAGCTAGGAATCAAGAGGACTTTATAAAGCTTGCAATGTATGGCTAGGGTCAAGGTATGATAAAGGACATTAATGTGGCTGAAATCACCCTAAACACATAATTATTCTAAGACCTATATATAGCGTTCTATTTTCCTTCTCCAAGTACACTTTTTTTTCACATTTGAACTTTTCTTTTCATTCAACACTTTTTTTTCACAATTTCACAATTTTACACCCCCAAACTTATTTTCTTTGTATTGTAGGTAGTGGGGTTACTTTTCATATTTTGAATTTTTTTTACATCAACATCAACTTTCTTACATCAACATCACCTTTCTTACATCAACAATATACATGCTTAGGAGTGAGGGTTGCAAAATTGGAAAATTAATTTTAAGGTTAGGCTCAATATTATGTAGTTAAACAAAGAAAAGGGTAATTAGGCTCAAAAGCAGTATACTAGGGATAAAAATTTAACATGGTTGGCTTTTTAGGCTCAAACAATCCAAAGATGACTTTGATCATCTCCTTAACTAAATATTGCCTAAGATTTCGCCTCAAGAGGAAATCAAGCAAATTCTAGAATTCATGACATAATCTAAAATTCACATCAATATAAACCTTCTCTAAATATTCAGAATAATTCAAAGTAAAAGATATAGTGCTCAAAATTGTGGAAATCACATCCTAACACTGATACAAAACAATTTAGCATGAATCCAAACAAAACCTTATTCACCAAAAGCTAAGAATTCAAGACAACTAGTTATCATCATTGGATAGAGAAAAAAAAAATTAGCACAACTTTACTTTAGATTCCTAAAATTTAAACAAAAAATAAATTCATTTACCAACTAATCCTAAATTATTTATAAATCTAGATAAACATGCAAATAAAATTAAATCTAAAACTTTCCCAAAATATTCACCATTAGAAAATAAATTCACCCCCCAAACTTAAACTAAACATTGTTCTTAATGTTAGAAAAAATAAAGAAAAGGTAAGGAATACTCCCCTGATGATTGGATGAATTTTTGAGAAGCTCTAATGCTCCTTCTTATTGTTAGCATCTTCATTGTCACTTATAGGAATTTTTTTTTTTACTAATAAAAATAAATAAATAAATAATGTAGAGAAATAAATTAAATAATAAATACAAATAACTAAAAAGAAAATAAATAAAGAAAATTGTTTTTGTTAGGTAATGGGTAAATGGGTAAATGGACTAGTGGGTAAGTGGGTAGTGGGTAGTGGGTAAATGGATAATGGGTAGTCCAAATAAAAAAAAAATTGAGTTTTATTAGCGGGCTGCCCAATGGAGGGTAGTGGATTGCCCAATTCGCAGCCAACTTCAAGGGGGCCACGGCCCACATCATATGGCTTTTTTCTTTTTTTTTTTTAATTTTATTACTAAGTCGCGGCTTTCAACTTTTTTTTGGTTTTTTTTAAGAGAGCCGCGACTTCTAGCCTAGTATGTCACGGCTCGCATCCTTTTGTGTTCGGGAAGCCGCGGCTTCCCATAATGGGAGTCACGACTTACCATATTTTTTTTGAAGTTTTTTTTTTTGAGTTTTTTTTTTAATTTTTTTTAAATTTTTTTCTTGAAATTTTTTTTTGAAATATTTTTTTGACATGAAATTTTTTTTTGAATTTTTTATGAAATATATTTTTATTGAATTTTTTTAAATTTAAAAAAATTCTTTACACGAACCTGCATAAATAAAATAAAGTGTTAGTAATGTAATAATTAAATAAATAAAAATAAAATAAAATAAAATAAAGAAAGTTGGAGTTTTTGGGTTGCCTCCTAAGAAGCGCTTCTTTATAATCACTTGCTTGACTATAAGACCCTCTTCTCCACTACTTTATACAGTTCGAGACTTTCTTTATTGACCTTGACTGCTTTGGTAAGTCTGTCACAACCCAATTTTTGGGCCATGATCGGTGCAATGGTCTAATGGGCATAGCCCACTAAGCCCAAGCAAGCCTTCTTTTGTAGTCCTGTCCATTATTTCATCCATCACACCTAAAGTCACATTTCATAATTCTCAACTATAATTACTTTAATAGTGTGCTTTTGACAAGTGTATGCTTGCGTTTATATTAACCCAAAAAAATGTCACCCATTGCCAACTCATAATGGCAATCATCAATCCAAATATACATGTATTGTTCACAACATGAACCTTAGTGATTTACAGCACATGTGAGTATACACAAGCAAAAGACTCTTGACTACCAGCGGAGTGACTCTTGGTATAGGTATGGCTATTGAATGCCACGATACCTACCAAAAGGCGAATACAAGTAGACACCTCAATCTAGGTCCCAACTACCTCTGAATCTGAAAACATGAAGTTAAAAAGAGTGAGTATAAACCTAGTGAGTGAACATAGAAAGCAAACAAGTATCAATACGGGAAGTTTTAGAAAACATGGTGCACTTATGTTGAAAACAATGCAATTTAGCTTAATTTGTTGTTAAAACCCCTCAATTTAACCCTTGATTATTTAGTGCCTTAGTATTGAAAGATCCATGATCAACAATAAAGTTAAAGAGTGAAAACTATGGTAGAGTCCAAGTAAGGCAAACATGGCAGAATAAATCTCGCTGCAGCGAAAAGGCAATCTCGCTGTAGCAAAAATCTGGACTAGGTCAAGCCCCCAGCACCCGCGAGTTTCTCGCTACAGCGAGAATAAATTTTGTTGCAATGAGAAACAGGGCAATTAAGTTAGAAGAATTCTTGTCACAATGAAAATCCATTTTTTCTGCAATGAAAATCAATTTGATTGTATTTAACAATTTTTAACATTCAACATTTAATACAATCACATTTTATTTTTGTGACCTCTATATAACATATATAAAAATATATACAACTATCGGCATCACCCTAGCTCTACCCCGGCTCAAGTGCACTCCCACACCGCACCCCACCATCTCGCCATGTGCACTCCCACACCGCACACAGCATATATCATCATCATAAGCTCTCCCACACCACACATGGCATATATCATCGGTGTGTGCTCTCCCACATCTCACACTACCGACACCGTCATGTGCACTCCCACACCGTACATGCACGGTTATAATTATCACACAACATTATCGTTCAAGGCATAACATACATATCATCATAATAGGGGAACACATGAATTCATCACACTACACATTTCACATCATAAAAATGTTTCATCAAGGGCTTGTTCTCATGCATATTTAGAGAAAAGTTCAATAAAATATTTCAAGTGACACAACCAAATACATATGTATTTATGTAACACCCCGTACTTTGATATGTTGATTAATAGAACTTCTCAGATATCAATAAAGGATGAATTAATAATATAAAAAGTGATTCAGAAGTAAATCAGGGCATAATAAGACATTATGGGTGCCATGGAGACAAGTGAAAAATTTTAGAATAAAATAATATTTTATTAATAAAATAATATTAAAATATTAATATTTTATTCAATATTGAAATTTTTCATGAAGAAGGAGTATATGGTCAATCTAAGTAGAGGAGAAGAAGAATGAGAAAATTTCGGAGAAGAATGACGTTAATGGGGTTGCGTGTTTTTATGAAATAAAACTAGTGTGGGTAAGTAAATATTTAAATATTTTGGTGATACCGTGTTGAAGCATGAGCTTGATATTTTATTGATAAAGTGTTAAGGAAGAAAAATGGAAAGAAATTGAAATTAAAAAATTATAGGAGGATACAATTAAAAGGGTGAAAACCTATGAGGGCAAAATGGTAATTTCACCATTAAGTTGGTTAAAGCTTCCAAGGGAAACTTTGACTCTTCATCTTTATCCCATGGCTGGTTCTTATCTCTAGCCACAAGATATTTTTCTCTTCTCCTCCCTTCTCCATGCCATTTTCAAGCTTCCATGCCAATGTCACCTTGCCACCATGCATTTGAAAAGAAAAATGGCTATGTTTTGCAAGGAAAACCGTACTCTTGGAAAGAAAATAGATGAGATCAGTTGGAAGAAAGGAGAAAGGAAAGGAATAAAGGAGAAATGAAAGATAGAAAGGAGAAAGAAAAAGAAAGAAAGGAAGAAAAAGCTTGGTTTTGGTGATTCAAGCAAGGAAAGGTAAGGATTCTTGTTTTTGGCTTGAGTAATCTTTGAAAATGAGTTAGTGACTAAGAGAAATGTCTTGTGGCAGCAAAGATTGGCTTGATTGGAGAAAAATTGGTGACATACAAGCCAATAAACCTGTGGGTACATGATGGACTCAAAGTGGAAAAGGAAAGCGGTAAGCTTAATACTATGTTTAAAGCTTATGGATAGTTGAATATTGTGAGGAAATAATTGGGCAAGTGTGGGTAGCATATGAATGTAAATTGTGGCGCATGTAAACTTAGGAAATGCTTGATGAAATTATATTTATAATTGCTGCCATATGCGAGGTTATTGGTGTGAAATTGATAGTTGAACTTGATATATACCATTGGAAAAGACTAATATGTGTGCTAACGCTATAAGCAAGTTGTCGGTACTTATAATTTAAAGAATTACGCAAGCTAAGGATATGAAAAACCTTAGTAAAAACATGTCAAGATGCAAGGTAGTAGAATGAGGATTCATGATTGAATGAGAAAGAGAAGTGGCAATGATATACACTAAATGAATTGAGTTTAATTGGTTGCTAGGAAAGTTACCATGGTGGCATACCGAGCGAGGTAACGAGTGACTGGCAAGTAGAAATAGTGAGATACGCACTCGAATCAATAGCGACGAAGCGTCCCGTTATTGTAAGGTGAGTGGAGGGTGCCTATATCAAAAAAATTCCATAGCTATATAATGTTATACGTTTTATAAACGTTGTCGGATTTCATTAAATGCAATTTTGGAAAGCATGAGCTGTTAGCCTCGACAGAAGATTTCTAAATGGATTTACAATTATTTATACATTGTTATTGTGGAAAGCATGAGCTGGTAGAACTCGTAGGAAATTGTAGATGCAAGTTGTTTTGAAATTTGTTTTGGATATATCTATAGATGAGCTATATATGTAAAGTGTTAAAAATCAAGTAACAAGCCTTTTATACTATTTTGCCTTCAAAATCTGTGACATGTATTTGTGGGTGATATGCATAGTTTAAATGAAATAGTTAAATGATTTAAAATGCAAGTTTTGAGCACCAGTTTTAATCTGATCTTTGAATAAGAGAACACACTATGCCTTTTTATGTGAAAAGTAATTTGAAAGGTTATTGAACCTTGGTTTCAAATAGTTTTAAGCGAAAAACTTGGAAACCTTAATGTGATTTTTGAAAATGGTTTTGACAAACCAAGTGCGTCGAGAGTAGGCTGACTGTCACTTTGGTTAATTGTGACCCTCGTGCACAAGTGAGCTCTAGTTAGAGAACCTTTAGGTCACCGACGGGTGGTTAGGCGTGGCAGGGGCCACAACTTGCAATATGTATTCGTGGCTAGGCCATAAGTGATCTGGTAGAGTGAGACTCCTAGATGTGTGCGGTTGTGACAGCTTGATTCTTTGATGTCGGCCAACATCGTGGAGACTACCATGGCTATGAAAATACGGTGGAGTAAGACTCCCAAATTGTTATTACATGGAAGTGGGTCCACGTGTTGATATTATACTCTCCTATTCGAGAGCCTTGTGAGTTTTCAACCCATACTCTCTTACATGATGAGGAGTTAAGATTTTCTCTATAGCTCTCATTGTTTAAATAAAAACTTTTAGTGCTTACTTGACAAACATGAGTTGATTTAGGTGGTTGTACACTTTGATTTCTTTACATGCCACACATTTTGGGAGCGTGCATACCTTTATACTGTATTTCATATTTTGATGGCAAATGATGTTTCTGGTAGTTGAAACTCTCTCTGTTACACTTATTTTTGGCACTGTTTTGCCAAAGAAAGCATTGTGTTATGATTTTACGATATTATTTTTACAAGGCACAAATATCCTTTTTGTGGTTTGGTTTATAAGATTAGCATTTTAAATTCTAGTTTTATCATTCAAATGATCTGTTTATTTATTGTTTCCCATCTACTCCCTGTTCACGGGGCCAATGATCATTGAGTCTGTGAGACTCACCCCTTTATTTCCCTTTTGCAAATAGTGATCGGCCTAACGTGCAATCATCGGCAGTTATGGTCCATCGTAGATAAGTAAATGCCTCTCATAGCATTTCATTCCAGGTCACTCCGCTGCTAGAGGTCGAGTCATTGTACTTTGTTTTCTTTGTAAATGAGTACTAGTCTCATTATAAATGTTTAATTCGAGACTTTAGACCTCATTGTATATACTTATGATTATATGTTTTAAAGATTGAATTGATTATTATAATTATGGTTCAAGTTATGATACGAAAGAATATGGTTTACGCACTAATATGGATAGATGAACGAGTATAGTGCATTATTGGGAATCTTTAATAAGGCTTGCTTGGGTCTGGTGGGCTATGCCTATTAGGCCCATGCACCGGTCATGGCCTAGGATTTGGGCTGTGACAATTTATCCCAAAACATTTTAATGCAAGTTCACTCACTTGTCTTTGTTGATTCTTTAATCAACTCCAACTTCCACTAATGCTCCAAGTGGAGATGTTGGGTCTCGTTATGACCTATCACACATAGTAACATCACAACCAACTCAATTGACATGAATATTATTCCAAAAGCTATTTTCTAAATCAAACTTAACTCACTACTCACCTTGGTGGTTTTGTAGTTGAATTCCTTTTCAAGCAATTAAGAAAAGTATCTCTTTCTCTCTTTAAAATGTCCAACTAGTGAGAGAAAGATTGAGGAAAGACTTTTGAGGGTTCTTGAGGTGTAGAAGTGAAAGAGCATGAAAAATCCCATGACAAGGTACATATAAAAACATAAGATTTGGGGTTACCATGAGAAAATCATGGAGGTTTCAAGAGAGGCTTCCTGAGAGATGGAAAATGTGAAATGGAGAAGAAAAATGGGAAGAAGAAGGAGAAGCTACTGGAAGTAAGGAGCAAGTGCCAGAGAATTAGATATTTATGCTTAAAGTTTACTAAAGTTCCACTTATTTATAAAAATGCCATTGCATAGTTGACTTTACATTCTTCTTTCCTTTGGTTTAGACTTTTTACTCTTTTGACACTGAGAAAAGGTCCACAATAGATTGGGGGTACTCGAGTTCATGAAAACTTAGAAGTATAGACCCGAGACCTAAAATGACCATTTTACCCCTACTGTGGAAATTATTATTATTTCAATTTTCTTCATTTATTTCATTATTATATACCTTATTCATTTATTTCTTAAGCCTACTTAAACCTTAATAATATTTGAAAAAACCAACTTCTAGGAGCTCACCAAGACAAATGACAAGATTACTCCAAATCTGTGTCATCGTGTCTACCTCGTAATTCGCTACACGTCTATGAAGGTCGAGGTTTCACATTCATCCTCAATAAAAATATTATTATTCAATTGTTATTTCTTCGCGTGTGGAATATTTTTCTCTAAACTATTCCTTTCATCTTTCATCATTTTTAAACATTCTAATTAACCTCAATTGGCATTTGATAAGCTTTATTAGCCACCATATCAAAGTACGGGGTATTACAAAGTCCACTATAAATCTTGATAACATCATAAGGATGAATCTTTACCACCTTAAACTTGTTCCCCAAATATGGTCTAAGATTCATTGGCAAAAGATGGAGTTGTAAATCAGAAAGTATTACTTGTTGTCCAACCATAAAATCAGGATAGCTGGAAAGTGGTGGTGGTTTTGTCTCAAGAGTTGGTGCATGCTTTGTTGAAGGTGGTGAAATAGGGTTACCTTTACCCGTATTGAGTGAATCCACTTTATAGCAACTATCTGTAAAGGGATACTGAGTTGCATTGAACAAATTAAATACCACTTATTCCTTTCCAACTCTGAAAGTTATTTTGCCATTCTTCACATCAATAATTGCTCTAGCTGTAACTAAGAATGGTCTTCCCAAAATAAGAGGAATTTCAACATCATCTTTAATCTCGAGCACAATGAAGTTTGCCATAATGTATAAATGCCCAACTTTAAGCAAAACATCCTCTATAATCCCAATTGGGTACTTGATTGTTCTGTCTGCTAATTGCAAGGTAACTATAGTGGGTTGTATCTCTTGAAATCCAAGTTTTCTGGCAATAGATAAAGGCTTTATTGAAACACTAGCACCTAAATCACATAAAGCATTAGAAATTTTAAAACTACCAATATTGCAAGGAATAGAAAAACGCCTTGGATCTTTAAGCTTTGGTGGAAGCTTATTCTGGATTATAGCACTGCACTTTTTAGTAAGTGCAAATGTCTTAAACTCTTCCAATTGCCTCTTTTTGGTCAGGATGTCTTTCAAGAATTTAAGATAACTTGGCATTTATTCTAAATCTTCAGCAAAAGGAAAATTAATGTGTTGTTTTTTAAATGCCTCAAGAAATCTCTGGAATTGTTTATCAAGTTTTTGTTTTTCAAAACGTTGAGGAAAATGTGGTGAAGGTGTGGGAGCAGTTTTTAATTGTGATTTTTTTTTAATCTTCAACAGATTTTTCAACTACAGTTTCCTTTTCAGCATCTTTTTCAATTTCGTTTTCATCATATTAAATTGAAATTTTTGAATTTAATTCCTTACTTACCACTTTACGTGGCTCTTTTCTGTTGCGGAGAGTGATTGCCATACAATGTTCCTTACTTTCTCTTCTTGGATAGGGTTCAGTGTCACTTCGTAAGGTACCTTGAGGTCTAGTATTTAAAGCACTAGCAAGTTGGCCTACTTGTATCTCAAGATTTCTAATTGAAGCTGCTTGATTTTGAATGGAGGCATAAGTCTTTGTCATGAATTGCATGAGCATATCCTCCATTGAAGGCTTTTTTTTTAGCATCGGGGCTCTAAATGGAAATCCAGGGGGAAAGTTTGACTTAGCCATTAATGAAGACCCTTGTTTGTTATTTTATGAAAAATTAAGATGATTCCTCCAACCAAGATTATAAGTGTTGGAATAGGGATTGTTCTGTTGCTTATTACTAACATATTGACAAGACTCAGAATAGATGGGACAATTGTCTTTGGAATGTCCTTCCCCATAGAATTCACATGTCATAAAGGAGTTTTGAACAGCATTAACACTCATTTTATCTATTTTCTTTGAGAGAGAGGCCAATTGTGTGGAGACAGTGTTTACACATCTAATTCATGAATTCCAGCAATTTTTCTTGTACCCAATCTTTTCAGATGGCCATTGATAATTATTATAAGCTATCTCTTTGAGCAAATCATAAGCCTTATCAATGGATTTACTCATAAGTGTACCTTTAGCGGTAGCATCAATCGTAGTTCTAAAAGGTCCCAGCAAACTATTATAAAATGTCTGAACTTGCAGCCACTTAGGTAATCCATGGTGAGGGCATCTTCTCATCAATTCCTTATACCTTTCTCAAGCTTCATATAATGATTCAGAATCAAATTGCATGAAAGAAGTTATATCATTCTGCATCTTTGTGACTTTGCAGGTGGGAAGAATTTTGCTAAAAATTTTTTAGCCAAATCATCCCAAGTATTAATGGAACCAGCAAGAAGCAAATTTAACCAACTCTTTATTTTATCTCTCAATGAAAAAGGGAAAAGCCTCAATCTTATGGAATCATCAGTAACACCATTGGCCTTGAATGTATCGCAGATTTCCAAGAATTTTACAATATGATTATTCGGATCATCATTAGGCAAACTCCCAAACTAAACAGCAGTCATAATCATATGAATGATTGATGGCTTAATTTCAAAATTGTTAGCTTAAATAGGAGATCTTCAGATGCTAGACTGGAGATTTGTAGTTATGGGACTGCAAAATCCCTCAAAGGCTTGGTCTCTTCCTCTTATTGATTAGCCATTGTTTTACTTGGAGCAGAAATTTTTTTACTTTTCCTCCGAAGTCTATGAAAAGTTTTTTCGATTTTTGGATCAAAAGGAAGAATTTTCAAATTTCGGGCTCTTCGCATACAATGACCAAAAGTACCTTAAAAAAAGTAGAAAAAAATTAAAGAAAAGAAAAGTCTAGATTAAAATTAAGAATGCTTGGTATTAAAATTAACAAAAAAGAATTAAAAATCAATTCCTTGGCAACGGCGCCAAAAACTTATTGTTCAATTTTCTACTCACACAAGTGTATGTATCGTAAAGATAATATAGAGATGAGTAAAGTGTCAATTCCACAGAGAATTGAATTAATCTTTGTTGTTAACTACTAAAATTAAAACACCTTAATTTTATCTAAACAATTAAAATTAAAAAGGAAAATTTAAATTAATAAACTAAAAATTAAAACTAATATATTAGCAAATTTTACTTCTACTGATTAACAAGCCTAAGATTATGATATCCCTAAATACTTCATCTGAATATTGTATCTTTCTCTTAACTTAGTTTAATAGATTAAGTTACTAACCCAAAGTCCTAAATTATTTACAAGTCTCTATCGAGTTTCTTATAAAAATATCTCTCCCAATTAATTTACTATATGTCTATGCAAAATATATTGAAGAAAGATTTATTAAGTTTATGCTCTAATTTTGGTTACGTATGGCTTATAGGTGTATGTCTACCCTATAAGCAAATAAAATCACCTAATCAACTAAGTGCATTCAATCATACTCTATTCTATTCAAGGTCTATCTAAATCTCCTTCATCAAGATTTAACCTAGGTTTCCAATTCAATCCAATTGGTGATCAGGCATTTAAAAGCATTAAGAACAGAATAAAATAAATAACTTAAATCTATCAAATATAAGTAAAAGAGAGATAAATAATTCAGACTATGTATTGAGCTCAATCACAATCTTAGATAAACAATTTAGTTCCCCATCAAGTCACATATTATCATCGAATAAAATCTAAACATTAAAATCAAAACCAAGAAAATAAGAGAATCAAAGAAAATATATAAAAACTTAAGAATGGTGTTCATAATCTCTAAATCTCCTTGAATCCTGCAAATTCTTCTTAGCTTCAATGACTCTATGGCTGGACTCTCTGATGTCAATCTGGTGTTTTCATCATTCCCTTTAAGTCCTTCGAAAGGTTATTTTTATAGGCTTTGAAGTTAGGCCAAGTTGGGTGAAGAAAGAAGTTAATTTCAGCTGGCATTTCCTCATCAGACTATGTAAGTCGCAGCTTTGCCAAATTAATTAGCAGAAATTGTAATTGCTCTAGGACTACTACAGTGTGTGAACTTTGATAAGATTTTTGGACCATCATAAAAGCTTAACTGAGTGAATTGATAAACATTAAAGTTGTGTATTTTTATCTTATCTTTCCAATAGTCTAAGAATCGCTCCATTTAAAGCTCTGTAGAGAAAGCTATGGTTAAAATACCAAAACATGTGCAGTGCAAGTCTGCATTTTGAAATTGCTCTCCTTCTTTCACTAAAAGTCTTCTTTCAAACAACTACAAAAGCACAAATAAATCAATAACAACCTATCTTAACCACATTACCACCAAATTAATCATAAAATTAACCATGATTAGGTTGACTCACCTAAAATAATTAATTTAAAATAATTAAATAAAACCTACTCATTTCTATGCATTACTACAAAAATTAAGCCAAATTATTATCAAAATTAAGCTTAAATAACTCTATATCATAGAGTTATCAAATGGCTACATCATGAGTTTCCTCCAATTGATGATTTGATTTTCCGTCAATTACTCCGACGATGAGCACATTCTATTCTCCACTTGCTTCTTCGGTATGTGCGTGATCTGTTTCTTCCCCAGCTGTGTAACGACCTTCTCCTTGATCGTTTCCAGCGTCCGAGACTTACAAGTGAACTCGCCAAATCCCGAACAAGCCTTAGTTGAGATTCTGGATAATTAAATCAAACATTCTATTGTGTACATAAATCGACTAGTAATAAGAATACTTTTGTTTACTTAAACCAAATAAATAATGATATTTAAGACGTAGCAGCTAGATACCAATAACAAGACTTAATGACTCCAAAATAATTTTAGCATAACAAGTGGTATTCATTACACAACCTTAAAGTTTAGCAAATACATTCTCGATAGACTGATAATCTTTATAAGTCTAACTATCTTACACAACACAACCTCTATGTAGCGGAGCGACTCGGATTGGAAGTCTAAGATATGCCAATACCTATGTTGTAGCAAGTCTCGATATGCTGAGCGATGCACTTGAACTGATTACTTATCTACATAAGGAAATAAGGGGGTGAGTCTCACAGACTCAATGATCATCAACTCCATGAGTAGGGCGTAGATGGGAAAAAAGCTAAAGGCAGAGGATTTAAATGTTAAACAAATATAAGAATATATAAACAATTTAACTTAAAAAGGGGATGTGTGCCTTATATGTAGAACCGAGAATTTTCTTATACAATGTAAGTATTTCAAGCAATATACCAAATCTAGTGTAAGTAAAAGTTTGCACGTTGAAACCGATTAATAACTTTTTTCAAATTAAATTAGTATATACACGTATGCTCTCGTAAAATTAAACATTATGAAAACTTATACGCAAGTCCACAAATCACCTCGTACAGGAGGAGTTAAATACACATCATTGTATAAATAAGGTTGCTACCGAAAATCTTATAGTTTCACCATGCGTAGAAATATGAGTTTGAAAACCCAAAGAGATGTTACTCTCGAGTAGGTAATAGAAATAAAAACTCGTGGACCCGCTTCCACGAAATAACATCCGGGAGCCTTACTTTATCTGATCCCATAGCCATGGCAGTCTCAACAATGTTGGCCGACATCGGAGAAATTCAGCGATCGCAACTGCGTATAACATCCTATGGCCTAGCCACGTATATACATCATAGACCATGGCCCCAACCATATCGAACAGCCCATCGACGACCCAAAGGTTCTCTAACTAAAACTCACTTGTGCACAAGGGTCACACTTTTTTGATGTGACACCCAACCTACTCTCGAATCTCTTGGTTTAGTTAAACCATTTAAAAATCAAGTTGAATTCTAAAAAGCTCAGTTGAAACCATTTCGAAACATTCAACATGGTATTATGATGAAATTCTTTATAACACTTTATAACATAAAACCTTTGCATGAGTTTAAAACATCAATCCGCATGGTGAATACGTGTTTTATTCATGAATGCACACCACACAAACTATAAGGCACATTTTGATATGAAACCTATTAAAAATCTTGTTTCCCAATTTAAAAATCCTTTACGTATATAGCTTATATATAAATACATAATCAAAACACTTTCAAACACTTAAGCATCCACAAAATACCTAGGATTTCTACCAACTCATGCTTTCCACAATTTTGCAATTAAAATAAGCCAATATATATATATATATAGTTATGGGAATTTTAAAATGGACATCCCCTACTCACCTCACAATAGCGGGACGTTGCGTCGCTATTGATTCGAGTGCGTATATAACTAATTCTACTTGTAGGTCACCCATTACCTCGTCCAATACGCCACCATAACACTCTTCCTCTACTTATATGCTTCTTAGCAACTATTCAAACCCAATTCAGTTGTACTCTTGCATGGCAGCAAATCAACTACTAAATTCTTAATTAAATTTCATAGTTAATCTCATGCTTACACACAATCATGTATAACAACAACTTTACCAAAGAAGTCTTAAATCTTTGCATGCATAATTCTTATCCTTTATTTTCTTCAACATTACAGTCCTGCAACATCAAGTCTCACAACCATTATAGACATTTTTCTTAACCCATAATCACATAGCAAAAACAATCAAGGATTAGGCCACAATTTGTCTTACCTTTCCTCAGTAATTCAACTAGAACTAAAACCAAGAACGCTCAAGCTCCTTGGTAGCAAAATCTCACATTTCTTGTGATCCACCAACATGCATGGTTTTTCTTAGCATCCATACAGTATTCTTTTGCTACCACAAACATTGTCACACATTATAATCAATTCAAAAAGCATGCATTCAATCAAAGTAACAATTTTACCTTCCTCACCTTGAAATCTTTAACCCAAACCACCAATCTCTCCTTAAATTCCAACAATAATGTGTGTGTGTGAAAGGAAGAACCTCTCAATTTTTCTCTAGCTTCACCAACCAAACCTTCATTCCTTTCTCTCTCTTTCTTTCTTTCCTCTCCTTTCTCTTTTCTTTTTTCTTTCTTCTCCTTTCTCTTTTTTTCTTGGTAATGAGCAGACTCCTCAAGGCCAAGCCTTGAAAATGGTTTCCATTTTTTTTATTTTTTTCCCACACATGGGTGGATTGCCCAAAGCCAACATTTTCCCATTATTTTTCTTTTCTTTTCTCTTTATTTTCCTTGCATGGGCGGATTGCCTAAGGCTTAATGGCTTTTTGGCCTTTTTTCCTTGTATTTTATGTGGTAAAATCACAACGCAAAGCCTTTGAAATCTTTCCACCCGCCACTTGCATTTCCATTCTTTATTTTCATTTTTTTATTCCATGCAATATGTTTACTTCATATTTTATTTAGTCACTCTTTGACCCATTCAAATCACCTGCAACCCACTTTATTCTTTCTTTATTTGATCATCAATACACCAATCACATTACAAGCAAACAAACTTTAGTCTTATTCTTTCTTTTACTTCACATGGTGGGGGTCCCACATGTCCCCTACTAACTTTTCCTTTTGCACAACATAGTTTGCATGTAATAGCAACTTTCACGTGTATATCTCATATTTCTCATAATCTAGCCTTCCTTTGTTAGGAAATTCCCCTTTTTAACTTCAAATATTGAAATTACAAATGGGTCCTTAAACTTTTCTTTATTTACCATGCGACCCCTTCAACTTTCATCCTTTACAGTTGGGTCCTTCCAACATTTCTTAAACTCCATTTTCTTTACATTTTCCTTCATTTACACATGTACAAACAAAATATAAAAGTTACACTTCACGAAGGTATCACCATAATATTTAAATATATACTTACTCGTGCTAGCTTTATTTAATAAAGACATGCGGGCCCCCATTAAAGTCGTTTTTCTTCAAAATCCTTTCTTACTTCTCCTTCCACACTTAGATTAGTCATATAACCCTCCTTTTTGACTAATTTCAATAATAAATAAAATATTAATATTTTAATATTATTTTATTAATAAAATATTATTCTATTCTAAAATTCTCCACTTATTTCCTCGGGACCCAAAATGTCTCACTTTGTCCCGGTTCACTTCTAAATCACCTTTTAACTAGCTAATTTATCCTTGATAAAAATATTATTATTTAATTACTATTTTCTTGCGTGCAAAATATTTTATTCAAAACTATTCCTTACAACTTCACCGCTCCTTGGCATTTAGATTTATGTCAATCGACCTTTCATCTTGTCGATAGGGTCGTATTGGCTCCATTGCGAGGGTACGGGGTGTTACAGTCTGCCCCACTTAAAAAGAATTCATCCTCGAATTCATGTCAGTGTCAAGTCATTAACCTTACTTTTTGATCTTATTTCGTTTCCATCGTCATAGGGAATTTGAATTATCCGCCTTGCTTACTTTTAGTCCAACTAGAACACTTTACAAGGTTAGGGTACGTAAGTTACATCTTTTATCGCCTTGAGTCAAAATAATGATACCTTTCAACATTTGATTTCTCTTACAACTAAGGTTCCAAGTATGCCTTTAAATCCATTACAAACCTTAAACACATCTCAATCTCAATCATACCGATTTTGAGCACAACTCATGCTTACTTATATGTACCTAATTACCCATCTTTATTTCGATTCTTGTTAAACTTTTCAAATTTCATTCATCTTATCCCCATTCACCGCTACATAACTTTATGGCATTATAAACATGCCTATTCATTCCTATACACATTTCCAACATTAAGGGAAGTCGAATCTTTCAATCGTTCCCTCATACTTTATGTTTATCTTGCATTTATGCAACTCCAATCTTCTTAATTTTTCCATTAATTACACATTCAAAGGTTTACTTTTCTACGTCATTTTAATCTGAAGAATTTAAATCATGTGGAAAGGCAACTCACTTGCCGTTCGTTAGCTTAAATTGTAAGCTTCTTTTTCATTTGCCACCAAATTCTTTTCATTAGTTCTAATTCTTCTCGTCTCAAAATATATTATCATTATTATGACTTAGAATTCTTTATTTTTTTATCATCATTAACAAAATTGAATTTTATCTTGCTTAATCAATTTCTCCAATTACTCACATTATAGTACCATCACCATTTATTCTCCATCCACTACACTATTGCCTTATAGAGGGTCTAATACAAATATGTCTTAGAATTTCGTTAATTGTTACATCTTAATCATATTTGTCAAGCCCTACTCTATTATATACTTGTCATGCCATTCATGTACTTGATAGCATATCTAAATACTGGGATGCCTCGGAGAATCGTTAAAAGTCGGTATCGTACCTAGTGGTACAATTAAGTTGATTAAAGCCTCGAACTAGGCCAAATAAAGATTTTACGATGTATTTGAGAGTTATTGAATCTTAGAATGTCTTAATATGATGATTCAAAATTCGAGGATTGATTTGGAGTTAATTTAGGAATTTTCATAACATATGGGCAAAATGGTCATTTTGCCACCCAAGGGAAAAATTGGAATGTTGGATGATATTTTGACTAAATTTGATTACTTAGAGCATTATTTGAATTTGAGAAGTGAAGAATTTCAATTTCGACATTTGTCCGAACATAGGGGCAAAACGGTCATTTTAAGTGTCCATGAGGACAAAATTGGAAATTTTGGAATTTTACACCATGACACTTGTCAAACCCATGAATTTCACCCATTATTTTTTTAAGTGAGATTATATGTGGTGGGAATGAAATGCTTAATTATTAACTTTTTAAACATGGACCAATTAAAAGGTGACAAGTGTCAAGCTTTAATATTATTTTAATTGCCTATATAAACTCACTTAAAACCCTCACATTCAGAATCTTATGGCCGGCCAAGCAAGGGAACAAAGAGAAAAAGAGAAGAACAAAGAGAAAAAGAGAAGAACAAACTCTAGTAAGGAAAAATTCAGGAGAATTTGTTGGATTTCAAGGAATCAAGCAAGTAAAGGTAAGATTTTTTTATTTTAGCTTGTGATCTACCTTTCCCATGCATTCTTTTTCATTCTCCATGGCTGAAATTCAAGTTTTCAAGAGGGAACCTTTGTTGGCCAAACCTAGAGAGAGAAGTTTTCGTGATGAATTTTGCTAGATTTCATAATATCCTAGTGTTTTTAGTCATTTTGTGATGTTTGGAAGGAAAAACAAGCAAGAAAATCACATGCCCTTCAATAACCCTCTTTGGCCGAATTTATTAGGTGACATGTTGATGATGGATTTTGTTGTGTTTCATGTTATTTAGCTCGTAATTGATGATTTATGGTATCAGATATCGAAATCGAAATGAATTTCGGTTACGGTGAATTAAGTCACAATTAAGCTCATTGAGGTACTTTGGTGTATTTGGAATATTGGAAGTGTAATGAAGATATTTGGAGTTGAATTTGATGTTTTGGCTAATTAAACAAGGCATAGTGCGAGTTAGGTCGAATGCCAATTCAGTCCGATCATAATTGAACCCACGTAGAACATCGTCTTTAAGTGATTATTCGAACAATTCTCATTCAATGTCATGCATTCATATAGAGCCTGAAATAGTTTTATAACAGTTTGGCACAAATATATTGAATTACGTGTCGTGTATTATGTATAGGTGGTGAGCCCTCTGATAAGGGTAAAGATATTGTGCCCGAGGACCAAGAATAGGAGTACTCCAAACTCCTGCTATTGTGAGTAATCAGATGTTCATCTTAATTATCTAAAGTGGTTTATACTTGTTTTAAGATTTTAAAGAATAAGGCACTTAATTTGCAAATTATTATGTTTTACATTTTAAATGTTGGTTAAATGAATGAGATTTATAAATTATTCTGAAACTAAATGTTGATTTTCGAAATAGAGTAAGTGGAGGCTATACATTCGTATTATATATATATACATGATTTGAATTGATGGCTTATGAAATTGTGGTAGCATGAATGGCTGAAATTGTGGTTTTGTGAATTATATAAATTGTTTTGTCTTACATTGACAGGTTGGATAGTACTATATTAGCCATGTTATGCTGTCGAAATTTTATTGATTTGGTGGGTTATGTATTTAGCTTACTGTAGTGGGCGGGTTTTCGTGGACCAACCTATTAGAGGGGCACGGTAAACCTCGTTATATTTTACCTTAGTATGAGAGGCGCGGAGGGTATCTCCTAAGGTAAGTTTAGAGTTCACTTCACGCTGAACCACCACGTGAGGATGAAACTCAGCCAATGCTAATGAATGGCTATATTTTAAAAGTAAAGACATGGTTTATGGGTATATGTCATTTTAACATCCTTGGCGGACTCGGTTGGATGCACGGGCCAAGGTGTCCCCGAGTATGAGTTTTGGCACAAGCCAAGTTTTTAAGAGAATCATAAGCCTTGTTGATTATTTTGATGAAATGTAATTGTTTTATAGGAATTGAAATGAGTTTTGAATGTTATGAACTATATTATGATGGGATGATTTAACTGTCTCCATTTACTCGGCTTTAGATGTTATAGATGAATTTTGCTTACTCACTGGGTTTGTAAAAACTCACCCCTTCTTTTTATCCATTTCAGGCTTAGGACAGTCTGTAGACAGTTGATTTTGTCGAGAGTTGCTTTTGGATTTGCATCCTTAGAAATCGAAGGTCTACAGTCTTGTATATTTTCGGTTATTTTGGGGCTCACATGTCATTGTAGAATATTTTGTATACCTAGCTGCGTGTGCCACTGTATGTATGAATTTATTTTGCTTTTACGCTACAAAAATTATTTACGCAGAGTTCTATAAATATTGTTTTATAAGAAAATGAAATATTTTATTTAATATTTTTATTTAATTTGAATAGCTATAATTTCACTTTAAATTGATGAATTAGACAACGAAACTTATTTTTAGACATGAAATGGATGCTTATTACTCGTATATCATATTTTTACCAGGGTTCAAAACTTTTGGGTAAAATGACCAAAATACCCCTATGTTGCAGAAATTACTTTTGTTTGTTTTTTATTTAAAAATAGTTTATATTCTCTTAAAACATGATATTTAGTAACTGTTGCTCACAAAGGAGGCATAAAATTGATGCAAGAGCCTTACGAGGTTTGGTTGACATTTCGAGTAATGAATGTCTATCGAGACATCGCAGCGGTTGTCACGGGCTCGAAGGGAGTACCGGGTCGTGACAATTAAGTTGGTATTAGAGCTTTTGGTTTTAAAGTTATTTTAAAAAATATAGTGTCAATGTGGCCCTAAGTTAAGTTAGATTAAGCTGAATGCATACAATTGCATATAAAACCTAAAGTTGTCTAAACTCGTTCTATCCCTTCTTATAGATCATTATACCTCCTCGACGTGGATTCCCACCTCTCTCTAGATCAGTCGGGAGGGGAAGAGGCTGTTCTCAACATCGTCAGCCAGATCCTATAGAGCAAGAATCGACTGCATTTACTTTTCAAGCAGCACCTGCTATTGAACAAACTAAGACTCCTCCACATCCTTGACCTCCTCCACCACCTACTGGTATTCCTAGTATTCCTGCTATGCCTCCTGAGGCAATTCAAGCATTGGCAGCTTTTCTCACTACTATTATTAGCCAGGCTTAGGTTGGTAAAGCTCCTCTTGCTGTTCCTCCAACAGCACCTCTAGTGCCACCACCACCACTTCTTGTTCCGCCACAAGTGCCTAATGTCTCCATTTCTAAGAAACTTAAGGAGGCTAGGCAGTTGGGTTGCATTTCTTTTATAGGTGATCTGGATGCAACCGTAACTAAAGACTGGATCATTTAGGTATCAGAGACATTCACGAATATGAAATTAGATGATGATATGAAATTGATGGTGGCCACAAGACTACTTGAAAATATGGCTTGTACTTGGTGGAATTTGATAAAATCTCGTTATACTACTCCTTTGACCTAGTCAGATTTTCTGAGGGAGTTCGACAACCAATATTACACTTATTTTCATCAAAAGTAAAAGAAGAGAGAGTTCTTAAGTTTGAAACAGGGAAATTTGACAATAGAGGAGTATGAGGCTCGTTTTAATGAGCAAATGTCTTATGTGCCCGATCTGGTGAAAATCGAGCAAGATCAGGCCAACTACTTCGAGGAAGGGCTTTAGAATGAAATTAGAGAGCACATGACAGTGACAGGTAAGGAGTGATATAAAGAGGTAGTACAGATGGCTCTACGGGCTGAGAAGCTTGCGATTGAGAGTAGGATGATTCGGGCTGAGTTTGCTAAAAAGAGAAATCCTAGTGTATATTTCAGCTAGCCCTCGAAAAAAGGCAAGGATTCATCTGCTTTAGGGAGTGTTACCACTCCCCCCATAGCATCTACCTGACCCTAATCTCAATAGCAATAGCAAAAGTCTCCTAAAATCAGTAGATCAGCGACGAGTGCTATTGGGAAGAGTTCTAGGAGTTTTGACAGATGTTGGAATTGTGGGAGATTACATACCGGGTCTTGTAGGGAGCCCATGCGTTGTTTTCAGTGTGGTCAGCAAGGCCACATGAGGAGTGTTTGCCAGCAGTTAGGACGAGCTACTGCAGCTGCTTCATCTCTCCAAACTCACACCGATATTCAGAGGAGAAATTCTTTTGGGTCATGTTGAGATAGGGTGTAGTGATACGGTCCGGTGTGGGGAGTAATACCCCGACGTATCCACCTTTCAGACCGTAGACTCATACTCCGATGAGAGTTTTTGCTGTTACAGAGGAAGAGGCATGAGTTCGACCCAGTGCAGTGACAGGTACTATTTTTGTATTTGATAAAGATGTTTATGTCTTTAATCGATTCTGGTTCGGATAGATTTTATGTGAGCACAACATTTGCATCCTTTTCTAATAGAAACTTGTCACCTTTAGAGGAGGAAATTGTAGTTCATACCCTTCTAGGAGAACAGTTGATTATAAACACTTATTATAGATATTGTGGGATAAGAGTTCGTGAGGAAGAATTCAGGGTTGACTTAATTCTCCTAGAAATCCAGGATTTTGATTTGATGTTGGGTATGGACTGGTTGACTACACATTAGGCAAAAGTGGATTGTTTCAAGAAGGAAGTTGTACTTCAAAAATCTTAGGGAGTAGAAGTTGTATTTGCAGGGGAACGTCGAGTATTACCATCCTGTGTCATCTCGGCTATCAAAGCCTTAAAACTGGTGCAGAAAGGGTATCCGGCTTATCTAGCACATGTTATTGATACCTCAAAGGGGGAACCTAAGTTAGAGGATGTCCCAGTAGTAAATGAGTTCCCTAATGTGTTTCCAGATGAATTATTGGGATTACATCCTGATCGAGAGTTTGAATTCACTATTGATTTACTTTCGCGTACCGCTTATTTCCATTCCTCCATATCGGATGGCTCTGATAGAGTTAAAGGAGTTGAAAGCTCAGCTACAAGAATTAGTAGATAAGGGTTTTATTCACTCTAGTACTTCTCCTTGGGGTGCGCCAGTCTTGTGTGTAAAGAAGAAGGATGGCACTTTTCGGCTATGTATCGACTATTGTTAACTAAACTGAGTGACCATCAAGAATAAATATCCTTTACCATGTATTGCTGATCTTTTTGATCAACTACAAAGTGTTACAGTGTTTTCTCATATCGATCTGAGGTTTGGATATCATCGGTTGAAGATCAAGGAGCAGGATGTACCCAAAACTACTTTCAGAACTCATTACAAGCATTACGAGTTTCTGGTTATGCCTTTTGGTCTGACTAATGCCTCAGTAGCTTTTATGGACCTCATGAACAAGGTGTTCCACCCATACTTGGATAAGTTCATGATAGTGTTCATAGATGATATTCTGGTATATTCGAAGGATAATGATGAACATGCTGCCCATTTACGCATTGTACTACAAACCTTGCACGAGAAACAACTCTATGTCAAGTTTTCAAAATGTGAGTTTTGGTTTAAGGAAGTAGTTTTCTTGAGACATGTTGTGTTTGGAGTTGAAATTTATGTCGATCCCAAAAAGATAGAGGCCATCGTACAGTTGGAGCAACCGAAAACGGTGATAGAGATTCAACGTTTCCTTGGTTTAGTCGGCTATTATAGGAGGTTTGTTTAAGGGTTTTCATTGATAGCTGCTCCTCTAACTCATCTGACTCGCAAAGGAGTCAAATTTGAGTGGGATGATGTCTACGAGAGTCGATTTCAGGAGCTGAAGAACCTGTTGACCTCGGCTCCCGTTTTGACATTTCCTATTAGTGAGAAGGAATTTGTGGTGTACAGTGATGCCTCTAAATTAGGTTTAGGGTGCATGTAAATGCATGATGAGAAAGTAGTAGCTTATGCTTCTCAGCAGCTAAAAAAGCATGAGATGAATTACCCTACCCATGATTTGGAGTTGGTAACAGTAGTCTTTGCATTGAAAATCTAGAGGCATTACTTATATGGTGAGCGTTGTCAAATATTTACTGATCACAAAAGTTTGAAATATTTGCTCACCTAGAAAGAACTCAACCTAAGACAGAGACGCTGGTTAGAGTTGATTAAGGATTACGACTTAGTGATTGATTGTCATCTGGGGAAGGCAAACGTTGTAGTAGATGCCTTGAGTCATAAATCCTCATCTTCGTTAGCATCACTTCATAATTCTTATTTTTCGATACTACTTGAGATGAAATCTCTAGGGATCCAATTGAGTAATGACGAGGATGGAGCCCTATTTGCTAGCTTTGTTGTGAGACCCTCATTGTTGAACCAAATTAGATAATTGTAGAAGTCTGATAACGAGTTGAAAAGGGAAGTACAAAAGTTACGAGATGGAAAAACTAGTGAGTTCAGACTCGGTGATAATGGTATCTTGATGCTTGGGAACCGGGTTTGTGTCCCTAAGGATGACCAGTTGAGACGAGCTATTTTGGAGGAAGCTCATTCTTCTGCCTATGCTTTACATCTCGGAAGCACCAAAATGTACAAGACTATCAAGGAAAGTTATTGGTGGTCGGGTATGAAACAAGACATAGCAGAGATTGTGCCAAAATCTCTCACATGCCAACAAATTAAGGCAGAACATCAAAAACCATCGGGTACACTTCAACCTCTACATATCCCTGAATGGAAGTGGGAGCACGTGACTATGGACTTTGTACTGGGTTTACCGTGGATGCAAAGAGGGAAGGATGCTATTTGGGTGATTGTGGATAGATTGACTAAGTCCGCCCATTTCTTGGCTATCCATAGCACGTATTCCATTGAGAAACTGGCTAGACTTTATATTGATGAGATAGTGAGATTACATGGAGTCCCAGTTTCTATCGTGTCAGATCGAGACCCCCGATTCACTTCTCGATTTTGGCCGAAATTCAAGGATGCTCTCGAAACTAATTTGAGCTTTAGCACTGCCTTTCATCCACAAACAAATGGTCAATTTGAAAGGACCATTTAGACTTTGGAGGATATGCTACGGGCTTGTGTCATTGACTTTACGGGGAGTTAGGATAGACACTTGTCGTTGGTGGAGTTCGCATATAACAATAGTTTTCAGTCTAGTATTGGGATGGCACCATACGAGGCTCTGTATGGGAGAAAGTGTCGAACTCCACTCTGTTGGGATGAAGTGGGTGAGAGGAAATTGTTTAATGTAGAACTTATTGATTTGACTAATGACAAGATCTAGGTTATCCGAGAATGATTAAAGATAGCTCAAGATAGGTAGAAAAGTTACTCGGATTGACAGAGAAAAGATTTGGAATTTGAAGTTGATGATAGAGTTTTTCTTAAGGTCTATCCTTGGAAAGGTAATGATTTGAATACTTTGAGGTATTAAGTCTTATTTGATTATATTATTGTCGTAAATTATGGTATCTTGTTGGATAATGAAAGTTGTGATCCGGTTTGCAAAACGAGGAAAGCTCAATCCGAGATACATTGGATCCTTTCGTATTATTGAAAGGATTAGGCCAGTGGCATATAGACTAGAATTACCCCCAGAGTTGGATTGGATTCACAATGTTTTCCACGTCTCGATGCTGAAAAAGTATGTACCTGATCCCTCCCATATCCTCGAGGCACCTTCGATTGAGTTGCAAGAAGATTTAAAGTTTAAGGTACAACCTGCATGTATTTTAGACCGAAAGGATCGAGTGTTGAGGAATAAGAACATTCCAATGGTTAAGGTGTTGTGGAAAAATGCTTGGATGGAGGAGATGACCTAGGAAGTTGAGTACCAGATGAGAAACCAATACCCGTATCTTTTCTCCGAGTCCGGTAAGTGAAATTTTGAGGTCAAAATTTTATTTTAAGGGGGGTAGTCATTCATGTCATTTCAAGTTCGACCCTACTCTATTATATACTTGTCATGTCATTCATGTACTTGATAGCATATCAACATATTGGGATGCCTCAAAGAATCATTAAAAGTCGGTATCATACCTAGTGGTACAATTAAGTTGATTAAAGCCTCAAACTAGGCCAAATAAAAATTTTACGATGTGTTTGAGAGTTATTGAATCTTAGAATGTCTTAATATGATGATTCGAAATTCGATGATTGATTTGGAGTTAATTCGGGAATTTTCATAATGTAGGGGTAAAATAGTCATTTTGCCACCCAAGGGTAAAATTGGAATGTTGGATGATATTTTGACTAAATTTGATTAATTAGAGCATTATTTGAATTTGAGAAGTGAAAAATTTTAATTTCGACATTTTTCTTAACATAGAGGCAAAACGGTCATTTTAAGTGTCCATGAGGACGAAATTGGAAATTTTAGAATTTTACACCACCATGACACTTGTCAAACCCATGAATTTCACCCATTATTTTTTTAAGTGAGTTTATATAGGTAATTAAAATAATATTAAAGCTTGACACTAGTCACCTTTTAATTGGTCCATGTTTAAAATCTTACAAAACAATTTATAATTCTCATTCATTTAACCATCACTTAACTTGTAAACATAAAAATCTATGGTTTAAGTTCATTATTCTTTAAAATCATAAAAAAATGAATATAAACTACTTTAGATAGTTAAGATGAATTTTGCTTACTCACTGGGTTTGTAAAAACTCACCTTTTCTTTTTATCCATTTCAGGCTTAGGACAGTTTGTAAACAGCCGATTTTGTCGAGGGTTGCTTTTGGATTTGCATCATTAGAAATTGAAGGGCTATAGTCTTGTATATTTACGGTTATTTTGGGGCCCACATGTCATTGTAGAATATTTTCGTATACTTGGTTTAGTGTGCTATTATATATATGAATTTATTTTACTTTTACACTACAAAAATTATTTACGCAGAGTTCTATAAATATTGTTTTATAAAAAAATGGAATATTTTATTTAATTTGAATAGCTATAATTTCACTTTAAATTGATGAATTAGACAACGAAACTTATTTTTAGACATGAAATGGATGCTTATTACTCGTATATCATATTTTTACCAGGGTTCAAAAATTTTGGGTAAAATGACCGAAATACTCCAGTGTGGCAGAAATTACTTTTGTTTGTTTTTGATTTAAAAATAGTTTATATTCTCTTAAAACATGATATTTAGTAACTGTTGCTCACACGGGAGACGTAAAATTGATGCAAGAGCCTTGCGAGCTTTCGGTTGACATTTCGGGTAATGAATGTCTATCAAGACATCGCGGCAGTTGTCACGGGCTCGAAGGGAGTACCGGGTCGTGACAATATTAATCAATCTTGAATGACTTAACCACACTATAGATTCCACTTCTTGTTATTCCTTCCATGACTATTGCTTCAAAATTCTTCCATATCACCATAACTCAATTTTTGATAGAATTCCCTATTACTGTATCATTTATACATCTCATCAAGCATATAGAGTTGAAATCTCAAATCACTAAGAATAATTCTTCACTTTAGTTAGTCACATAATCATCTCCATATATATGTATGTACATACACATTTAAGTGTCAACATCCATCACTATATGTAGGAACCCTCGTCAACTACATTCAAACTAAATTCCCTTTATTCATTCTAATCTATAACCAAGGTTCAATATCATATTCTCATAGTTCATGTTTCCTTTTTCACTTTTCCATTTCATTCCCAGACATTAAGTTTAATCCATGAATATTAGGGTCTAATCAACTCCAGATTACCCTTTCGGATGCTTAAGTTACCATTTAACTTACATCCTACCATAAGTTATTTCTTATATAATCCATATGATTCTCATTGTGCCTATGCGTAACTTCACATAACTTACATGCTTATACTATTTTCTTATCATTTCCAATCATATGTGTAAGTCTCAGTATACTATATATATCCTTTTGCATCACAATGTCATTAATCACGTCTCAATCACCCATTATCATTTCCATCGAATTACAATCCAGTATCCGTATGTACTTTATAATCTCATTGATCCTTCAAGATTCATCTTTACTTGATCATTGCATCTTATACAATACCAAAATTCCCAAAAGTCATCCTCACTTCTCAATTATCTTTCACACCTCTCAACATGTATATTACATCCTTATTGCATTTTGATATTAGTCACTTAAAACTTAGGCTCATTTGAACCATGCATTCCCGAATTCCAATTTCCATAATAGATTTGGAGGTTTTCATTAACCGACTTTGTATTCACGACTACCTTCAATCATCTTCATACTATTCCTTCATACCAATGTAACATCATTCCTCCTTTACCATTATACGATTAGTACTTGTAATTGCAAACTCGAGTCAGGATTTTACTTAAATGCTTCTCAATGTCATTGCAAGTGTTCATTTTCAAACTTACTACTTCCTTTTATAACTACACAATTCACTGCTTGTTTTCACAAGATACATAGTGGATTTCTCTTGAGTATTTTCTTGTGAGTACCCACTTGAAATTTATGTCTCACAACATGTAACTACCTAACTCATGGTTTAACTATTAGGCTCTTTAGCAATTTCCAAATACCACATTCTGTCATGGTGCATATAACATATTCCAAATGAATATCAACTATCTTTCACGACCCAAATTTCGGGCCATGACCGGCGCATGGGCCCAATGGACGTAATCCACTAAGCCCAAGCAAGCTTATTAGTCTGACATGTTTATCATTCCATCATAAACTGCTAAGTCACATTTCATAACTTAGAATCAAAATAATACTACACATTGCCATCTCATACTGGCATACTAAACAAGTGTATATACATTTGTCTACAACATGTATCTTAACAATTTACATTAGGTTTGTCTATATACAACAAAATAATACTCGACTTCCAGCGGAGGGACTTGGATGAATGTACAGCTACTGAATGCCGAGACACCTACCAAAAGATGGATATAAGTCTACAAGGACACCTCGTCCTAGTTACCGACTACCTCGTGATCTGAAAACATGAAGTTGAAAACGGTGAGTATAAACCCAGTGAGTGAACAAAGAAGGGAACAAGCAACAACAAGGGAGAATTTAAAAATCATGATGCACTTGTTTCAAAACAATGCATTTTAGTTCCATTCATATTAAAAATCCTCATCAAGCCCTTAAATGATTAATCACTTGAAAATCATAAACCCATACATAACGAACCATTTGAAGAATGAAAGCCTCAATATTACACAAGCAAGTCAAATATGACAACGAATCTTCGCTGCAGCGGAAAGGCATTCTCGCTGGAGCTACGCTGCAATGAGAATGCCTTTCCACTGCAGTGACGTTGGAATTTAGTTATTATCCGAACAAGGGTTTCTCAACTGGCTGAGGGTTTCTCACTAAACCTCCTCATTTTAAACTTAACTCATTTAATCCTAAGTGTTGGAAGTCCATACTCAGATATGATAGCAATGAAGTGAAAAATAGGGCAGCAAATGGACAAGCTAGAAGTCAAAAATAGAAAGTTTTTCGCTGCAGCGAGATGCAGCGAAATTGTAACCCAGAAACAACAGGTTTCTCGCTGCAGCGAAATTCAACTGTTGAAACAGAGAGTTTCTCGCTGCAGCGAGATTCCTTTTCGCTGCAGCGAGAAGCTACAGTGACTATCTCGCTGCAGTGAAATTCATTCTCGTTACAGTGAGAACCAGTTCTGGTGAAGGTTCTCAAACTTGAGAGTTTCTCGCTACAGCGAGAATCATTCTCGTTGCAGTGAAATACAAGGCACTAATGTAAAATTTCCCTTTCTCCCAAAGAAAAACCACCCTACTGAAATGTCCAAACCAACATGAAACACATGACAGTTTTCCAAAGTTTAACATGTCAAGTTTCACATGCATTACAACCATATACCATTACTTATAAATTTCCTATAACACACATATTTACATATGTATATATGTATACGTATACCCATCATTATCATGCACATCATCCC
>NC_030850.1:18545805-18619821 GCF_000208745.1 Theobroma cacao
ATTCCTTGACTATAAAATATTAAATTTCATCCTACAATTCCTATTTGAACTAGTTCGAGGTTAAATCAACTCAAGTGTACCATTAGGTACAATACCGAGTTTCGTCTATTCTTAGGTGCTTTTCTTAGCATAATAACATGCTACTCAGTGCATGTATGTCATGACATGTGTTTATAGGGTCAGGTTTTACATTACTCATATCATTAGGTGTTGGCACCATATGTGGAACATTACCTCACGCCATGTGGAACGCCATCATCCATCATACTAGATGCATTCACCACGTGTGGAATGTTACCTCACACTGTGTGAAACGCCATCATTCATCATGCTACATGCATTCACCATATATGGGATGTTGCCTCACTGTAATGACTCCTCCTCGGCCGTTACCGACATTCGAGACCTTCAAGAGAACTCGCCAAGTCCTGAACAAGCCTTATTAGAGATTCTCGATAATTTGCTCTGCTCGTTCATCAATCCATATTAGTGCTTAAACCATATTCTTTCGTATCATAACTTGAACCATAATTATAATAATCAATTCAATCTTTAAAACATATAATTATAAGTATATACAATGAAATCCAAAATCTCCAATCTGTCATTTATATCAAAACCAACATCTATTTGCATATTAATAACAAAGTGCTACAACTCGACTTTTAACAGCGAAGCGACTCAGAATGGAAGGCTAAGAGGTGCAATTACCTATGCTGTAGCAAGTGTTTGTGTGCTGAACAGTGCACTTGAGTGATTTACTTATCTACGAAAGGAAATAAGGAAGGGTGAGTCTCACAAACTTAGTGATCATAGACTCCATGAATAGGGTGTAGAGGGGAAACAAGCAAACAGCAAATAAGTTTGAATATTAAGATGCAAGATTATAAAAATAATTTAATTCAAACGGAAGTTTGTGCCTTATATGAAAAACTAAGAATTTTCTTATGCATTGTAATCATTTCAAGCAGTAAACCAAATCAAGGTAGATAAAAGTTTCCACACCGAAACAGATTAATAACCTTATTCAAATCAATCATTTGAATAATTGATTTAAAACAATTGAACATAAAAGAATTCTACCGTCGAAATCAATTGACATTTTACTCAAATCAAATCAATAGATTCAAGCAAGCTCCCATGAAATCAAATGTTATTCAAACTTATATGTAAATCACAAATCGCCTCGTACGAGAGGAATTAAAATTACATCATTGTCACAGTATAAATAGGGGAGCTGCAGAAAATCGTATAATTTCGTTTTCACCATGCAAAGAAATACGAGTTTGAAAACCCAGAGAGATCCCACTCTCGAGTAGGAAATAGAAATAAAACCCATGGTCTCGCTACCACGTAATAACATCAAGGAGCATCGCTTCCACTGGATCCTCACATGCCATGGCAGTCTCAACGATGTTGGCCGACATCGAAGAAATCATGTGGTCGTAACCACGTATATCAACTTGTGGCGTAGCCAAATGTATCATCCTATGGTCTAGCCACGTATATATATCACAAGTCGTGGCCCCCGCCTCAGCTAACCACCCATCGGTGACCCAAAGGTTCTCCAGCTAGAGCTCACTTATGCACAAAGGTCACACTATCCCAATGTGACATTCGGCCTACTCTTGAATCTCCCTGTTTAGTAAAACCATTTAAAAACCAAGTTATGTTCACAAAAACTCGTTTAAAAACTATTTTCGAAACATTCGACTTAATAATTCAATGTAATCCTTTGCAAGCTTTGTAGCATAAAATCATTTCATGAAGTAAAGTACAAATCTGCATGGAGAACACGTGTTTATTTCATGAATGCACATTGCACAAACATCAAGGCACAATTGATAGAAAATCATGGTATAAAGGCTTGTTTCCCAATTTAAAAACATTTTACGTATATAGCTTATATATATATATATAATCAAAACATTTATAAACATTTAAACAATCACAAACTCCTAGGATTCTACCAGCTCATGCTTTCCACAATTTTTGCATTTCAAATAAACCACCTATATCATATATATATACATAGTATAGGAATTTTGAAATGGACACCCCCTACTCACCTTACGATAGCGCGATACTACATCACTATTTCTACTTGCCAGTTGCTTGTTACTTCCTCCGACACGCCACCACAACACACTACCTTACTTTTGCACTTCTTAGCAACATTCCAAATTCAATATCTTTAGTATATATCATTTCTACTTCTTTTTCTCATTCAATCATGAATCCACAGTCAACTAACTTATATCTTGACACATTTTTACCAAAGTTACTTATATCCTTTGCTTGCGTATTTCTTTAGACTATAAATGCCGACAACTTATTTACGACTTTAACACACATATTAACCTTTTCCAAGGATATTTACCAATGTCAACCATCATTTCCACACCAAAAACCTAACACATGGCAGCAGCTATAATTTCCTTTCATCTAGCATTTAAGCTTACATGCTATCACCAATCATAACATCAATATTCATAACCTTTTTTAAATTTTCACTACAACAAACATCCATATATTACGTTGTTCTAAACTTTAAATTATCATATTAACATCACACATTGCATATCTTGCCATTTTCTCTCACCTTAGTTTCACTCGACACCCATGAGCTTGGTAACTTGTATGTCATCGAATGGTCTCCAAATCTAACCGATCTTTGCTACACAAACAAAATTCTCATGATAATTGGTTGAAGAAGCATGCATTTAAGCAAAACAATAATTTCTACCTTCCTTACCTTGAAATCTACAAGCCAAAACCACCAAAATCCTTTCAAACTTCCATAATGGTGTGTGGGTGGGAAGGGAAACCTCTCGATTTTCCTTTTCTCTTTCAAGGTCGAACCTCTTTCTCCAAGTTTTTCTTTCATTTCTTCTTTCCCCTTTTTCCTTTTTTTTTTTGCCTTTCTCTTCTCATTTTTTCTTGCTCTAGGGTGAAGTTTACCAAACCCCATTTTTTTCCTTTTTCTTCTTTCTTTCGGGTGAATGTTCTAAGGCTTCCTTTCTGTCCTTTCCAATCCGACTTCTTCCTTCTTTTTGTCTCAATATGCAGCTTATTACAAGAAGAAAAGAGATAAAAACAAATCATTTGATGTTTCTATATGTGGGGGTCGACCTGCTAAGTCTAACACTTATCAATGTCCATTTTCTTTCCTTTTCATTTGATGGCCAGACCCCCACCTCCAATACTAGCCTTAGAATTGGTTTTTTTCTTCTTTTTTATCACACATGGGGGGCTGCCCAAGTCACCCCTTTTATTTATTTTTTTTATTTTATTCCTTTAATCACAAGTCATATCATGCAATTTTTTTTCTTTATTTATTCCCTTCATTTCATTTGCATTTCATTTCACATACATTTCCGTTTACTGCCACCATATCATCCAATAATATTTCATTAGCCTCCAAATATTAAAATTTCACATAAGCCCACAAACTTTCTTTTATTTACAATGTAACCCTCCAAACTTTCATCTTTGCAATTTTGTCCTTCCAACACGTTTTAAATTCCAATTTCTTTCTATCTTTCTTCCTTTACATGTATACAATCAAAATGTCAAAGTTGCATTTCAACGGGATATCACCATAATATTTAAATATTTAATTACCCGCGCTAGCTCATTTAAATAAAAACACGCGAGTCTCCCTTACGTCATTTCACTCCAAAATTCATTCTTACTTCTTTTTCCCCACTTGGATTGACCATATACTCTTCATTCATGACTAATTCCAACATCCACTAAAATATTAATATTTTAATATTATTTTATTCCAAAATTTTTCACCTATCTCCTCGAGTCCCAAAATGTCTTATTATGTCCCGGGTCACTTCCAAATTGCCTTTTAGCTTGCTAATTCATCCCTAAAAAAGTTACTATTATTTAATTATTATTTTCGTGCGTGCGGAATATTTTACTTATGAACATTCTTTTCACCCTTTATCGCTCTTTAGCATGTAAATGCGCATTAATTATTCCTTTATCTTACCGAACTGTTACGTTGACTACTATACTGGAGTATGGGGTGCTATAGCCTTATCTCTTGTCTCCATCACTTCTTAGGATTTAACTTAGTCAACGTAGTGTTCATCTTAATACTTCACACATTGTAGCTCATCACAATGTAGCCATCTCAAGAATTTTCGACTTTTCTTTTTATTACATGTTTGCATACAAGGCAATAAAGAAACTTTTCAATTCATTCATATAAATACTTTCCAAAACCTTAAAACTCCAATTAACAAAGCTTAGCATCAAGTCCAACGACCATAATTCAGCTTGCAAGTTCACTTTCATGCCATCCACATCTTGTTCTTAATTCCTAAACATGAGATGTTCCTAGCGTTACCGTGCTGGACGGTCAGCACTGCGGCACTACAGCTGCTCGAAATTTACTTTATCAAAATAATTCTTCTACCCTTAAGGCGACCACGCTCATCATTCTCAACCGTATGGCTTTCCTCTAAGCCTATACCATAATTTGCAAAACTAGCTTCCTATCACACGTACGTAATCAAAACATTAATTTTAACATATCTATTTCACCTTTTGTGCTATACCAAGATCATCCTTTGGGCATATTTTACTACTAGCATTCATATACCTTTACCATAACATTTAATGCGAGCAATTGTCTCTAAGTAACTCTTAAATACTTAAATACATAAATATCAAATTGTATGCCACTTAGCGTAAAGATCTTGACTTTACTCATCAATCCTTAACCAATTTCATTTGCAAGGTGGACAATTCACTTAATTATTGCAACTAGCCTTTGCAGCCATAAGATCAAAATTTCCTAAGCTTATGATGTAGAAACACCCTCTTAGAGCTTATCCAAAAATTAGCATTTTCTAAATCTCTTACCTTTGGGGAAATCATATTCAAGACTAATCATTTATATCATAAGTTGCATACTGAACCAAATAGACTTTTAAATTGATCTTTAAAGCAATTTGTATATCAAGCTCAAATATGGAACTCCACATGGCATTTAGACTAGAATCAATATTTTTAAGTCATTTAACTTCAAGCTACCAAATCCACAACTAGTCTTTAATTCTTTAGCTTTATGCTAACCATAGCAAAATTCAAGCTCATCCTTCGAGTGGATTTGTTTACTAGCCTATTACTTCAAGACCACACATCAATTATAACAATTGTTGATTTTCACCCTTGAGCTAATTCATGCACTTATAACTATAAACCATAATAGTTCAAATCAAATCTTGGGAATTCATAGCCACCTAATTAAGATCAAGACCAGTTCCATCTAAGCTGCTATACACATGTTCAACACATATATAAGTATAATATATCTTAGAGGCCCAACACCATTTATATATGTGCATAGCAAGCTCAATTAACACAGTGCACTTACCTCCCTCAATACTCAAAATTATAAACTTCAAATGAATTACAACAACCACTATTCATTCCAGTCAAAGTGCGCTCCTTATTACCATTGTCATATGTGCTCCTTTATATTGACCTTAATAACAATCCAATGTCATCCAATTTCTTCCCATTGACAATCATGGGCTCAAGTTTTGGCTTCACCAAATGAATAAGTTATTACGAACCTATTAGTCCGGTTCCACCTTCTTTAATCTGTAGTCGGAGGGATATGTCATTACATCAACCTTTCATTAGGAGCAATTTGTTTTAGGATCTTTCCAACAATGGCTCATGTCTCGGGTGGCATCTCAAACCTAAACAACGACACTACTTATGACCTTTGCATGAAGTTAGTAAAAAGGTAGGTTACTAGGAATAGGAGTTTATATAGCCTTTTCTCTATGACTTGTGCTGCAGTCACAAACCATAAACAAGACTATACACTAACTCCGATAACTCCGCTGACCAACAAAAGAATTCCTAGGACTCGACTAAACCTAGGGCTCTGATACCAAGTCTGTAACGACCTTTTCCCTTATCGTTACCAGCGTTTGAGACTTACGAGTGAACCGTCAAATCCAAAACAAGCCTTAGTTAAGATTCCAGATAATTAAATCAAACATTCTATTACGTACATAAATTGACTAGTAATAACAATACTTTTGGTTACTTAAACCAAATAAATAATGATATCTAGGATGTAACAGCTAGATACCAATAACCAAACTTAATGACTCCAAAATAATTTTAGCATCACAAGTGGTATTCATTACACAACCTCAAAGTTTAGAGAATACATTCTCGATAGACTGATAATCTTTATAAGTCTAACTATCTTACACAACACAATCTTTATGTAACGGAGCAACTCGGATTGAAAGTTTAAGAGATGCCAATACCTATGTTGTAGCAAGTCTCGATGTGCTGAGCGAGGCACTTAACAGATTACTTATCTACAAAAGGAAATAAAGGGGTAAGTCTTACAGACTCAGTGATCATCAACTCCGTGTGTAGGGTGTAGATGGGAAACAAGCTAAAGGCGGAGGATTTGAATGTTAAAAAAATATAAAAATATATAAACAATTTAACTTAAAGAGGGGATGTGTGCCTTATATGTAAAACCGAGAATTTTCTTATACAATGTAAGTATTTCAAGCAATATACCAAATCCAGTATAGGTAAAAGTTTGCACGTCGAAATCGATTAATAACTTTATTCAAATCAAATCAACATATACAAGCATGCTCACGTAAAATTAAAAATTATGAAAACTTATATGCAAGTCCACAAATCACCTTGTACGCGAGGAGTTAAATACACGTCATTGTATAAATAGGGGAGCTACTGAAAATCTTATAATTTCACCATGTGTAGAAATACGAGTTTGAAAACCTAAAGAGATGTTACTCTCGAGTAGGTAATAGAAATATAAACTCGTAGACCTACTTCCATGTAATAACATCAGGGAGCCTCGCTCTACCGGATCCCACAACCATGGCAGTCTCAATGATGTTGGCTTACATCAGAGAAATCAAGCAGTCGCAACCGCGTACAACATCCTGTAACCCAACCATGTATATATATCACAGGCCATGGGCCCAGCCATGTCTAACAGCCTGTCGGTGACCCAAAGGCTCTCTAGCTATAGCTCACTTATGCACAAGGGTTACACTTTTTCGATGTGACATCTGGCCTACTCTCGAATCTTTTGGTTGAGTAAAACCATTTAAAAATCGAGTTGAATTCTCAAAAGCTCAGGTCAAACCATTTCGAAACATTCAACACGATCTTATGATGAAATTCTTTATAAAACTTTATAACATAAAACCTTTGCATGAGTTTGAAACATCAATCTGCATGGTAAATACATGTTTTATTCATGAATGCACATTACATAAACTATAAGGCACATTTTGATATGAAACATATTAAAAATGTTGTTTCCCGATTTAAAAATCCTTTACATATATAGCTTATATACATGTACATAATCAAAACACTTTCAAATATTTAAGCATCCACAAAATTTTTAGGATTTCCACTAGCTCGTGCTTTCCACAAGTTTGAATTTAAAATAAGTCAATACGTGAATATATATAGTTATGGGAATTTTAAAATGGACACCCCTTACTCACCTCACAATAGTGGGATGCTACGTCCCTATTGATTTGAGTGCGTATATAACTAATTCTACTTGCTAGTCACCCGTTAGCTCGTTCGGCACACCACCACAGCACACTTCCTCTACTTATATGCTTCCTAGCAACCATTTAAACCCAATTCACTTCTTTGTACTCATGCATGGCAGCAAATCAACTAATAAATTCTTAACCAAATTTCATAGTTAATCTCATGCTTACACACAATCATATATGGTAACAACTTTACCAAAGAAGTCTTAAATCTTTGCATGCATAATTCTTATCCTTTATTGTCTTCAACATTACATTCTCGCAACATCAAGTCTCACAACCATTATAGACATTTTTCCTAACCCATAATCACATAGTATAAACAATCAAGGATTAGGCCATAATTTGTCTTAGCTTTCCTCAATAATTCAACTTGAACTAAAACCAAGAAATCTCAAGCTCCTTGGTAGCAAAATCTAACATATCTTGTGATCCACCAACATGCATGGTTTTCCTTAGCACCCATACAGTATTCTTTTGCTGCAACAAACATTTTCACACATTATAATCGGTTCAAAAAGCATGCATTCAATCAAACTAACAATTTTACCTTCCTTACCCTGAAATCTTTGAGCCAAACCACTAAGCTCTCCTTAAATTCCAACAATGGTGTGTGTGTGGGAGGAAAAACCTCTCGGTTTTTCTCTAGCTTCACCAACCGGACCTTCATTCCTTTCTCTCTCTTTGTTTCTTTGTTTCTTTCCTCTTCTTTCTCTTTTCTTCTTTCTTACTTCTCCTTTCTCTTTTCCTCTTGGTTATAGGTGGACTCCTCAAGGCCAAGCCTTGAAAATGGTTTCTATTTTTTTTTATTTTTTTGCCCACACATGGGTGGATTGCTCAAAGCCACCCTTTTTCCATTATTTTTCTTTTCTTTTCTCTTTATTTTCCTTGCATGGGGGGATTGCCCAAGGCTTAATGGCTTTTTGGCATCTTTTCCATGTATTTTATGTTGTAAAATCACAACGCAAAGCCTTTGAAATCTTTCCACCTGTCACTTGCATTTCCATTCTTTATTTTCATTTTTTTATTCCATGCAATACATTTACTTCATATTTTATTTAGTCACTCTTTGACCCATTCAAATCACATGCAACCCACTTTCTTCTTTTTTCATTTGACCACCAATGCACCAATCACATTACATGCAAACAAATTTTAATCTTATTCTTTCTTTCACTTCACATGGTGGGGGTCCCACATGTCCCCCACTAACTTTTCCTTTTGCACACCATAGTTTGCATGTAATAGTAACTTTCACATGTATATCTCATATTTCTCATAACCTAGCCTTTCTTAGTTAAGAAATTCCCTTTTTTAACTTTAAATATTGAAATTGCAAATGAGTCCTTTCAACATTTCTTAAACTCCAATTTTCTTCTATATTTCTTCCCTTACACGTGTACAAAAAAAATATAAAAGTTGCACTTCACCAAGGTATCTCCTAAATATTTAAATATATACTTACCCGTGCTAGCCTTATTTAATAAAAACACGCGGACCCCCACTAATTTCGTTTTCTTCAAAATCCTTTCTTACTTCTCCTCCCTCACTTAGATTAGTCATATAACCCTTCTTTTTGACTAATTTTAATAATAAATAAAAATATTAATATTTAAATATTATTTTATTCTAAAATTCTCCATTTGTCTCCTTAGGACCAAAAATGTCTCACTTTGTCCCAGTTCACTTCCAAATCACCTTTTAACTCGCTAACTCATCCTTGATAAAAATATTATTATTTAATTACTATTTTCTTATGTGTGAAATATTTTATTCCAAGCTATTCCTTTCCCCTTCATCGCTCCTTGGCACTTAGATTTATGTCAATCAACCCTTCCTTGTTGATTAGGTCGTATTGGCTCCTATGTGAGGGTGTGGGGTGTTACATGCTGCTTCACCCTAAGCGTGATTTGATTCTCTATCGGTTGGCCACCGTGCATGATTTAACTATGTTTAGGGGAGGACCACTCATTGATTTGATTTACATACAACATGAAATAGCCATGGAGAGGCTTAAATAATTATGATATGGTTCTGATGTGATACTCTGACAATTAAAGTGTGCCGTGGAGAATGATCTTAATAACTTTGATTGGCTTCAAAAGTAAGCCTAATAATGTGTGATAATCTTTGGAGACATTGAGGATGGTGATATGCCCTCACATTGGGGACCTTAGGTATAATGATATGCCCTATATTTAAAGATGTTTGCTAAAACATCTAGATGCACAGAAAGGGCATATACTTTATATATGTATTTCATATAAATATATATGATTTTGTTTATTTGCACCACTCATTTAGTATTATAGTACTCAACCATTTGTATACCATGTGCAGATAAGTAGGCCACAAAACTTTGTGGTAAAGGTTATTCAATGACAGACTGATTTTGACATCCAGTAAGTTCCCATCCATTTTGTCACTCCGTTGCATCAGTCATGAGCTTCCGCACCGTACCTAATTTGTTGTGTATGTAGGCACGATGTGCCATATGAACTTATATAAAGGTTGTTATGTATGAACCAATCTTGGACAGCCAACATAGGGCCCTATAAATATTTGTATGAATTATATGCCCGAGATAATGTAATATATTTCGTTTTATTGTGAATATTTGATTATTAAATCCTTTGGCTTATGTTATATGATTTTGGATTTTGAGGCTTGCTCGGGTCTAATGGGCTTGCTTGCTGGGCTCGTGCACTGATCATAGACTCTTGGATTTGGGTCGTGACAAGTAGAATTATGTGTGAGAATGGGATTAGCACCCTCACAATGCCCATTTAAAAGGTACCAAATTAGTTATGTGCTTTCTTTTTAGCCTTAATAAATGAATTTTATTTCAATATCTTAGTTTATTTCCCTTAACTATTCCTTCAATTTATTATCATTTTAAAATAAATAAAACATCCTTTAATATTGAAAATTCTATGAGACCTCGACCTCTATAGGTCTGTAATTAGGTGTAGACGTAGTAACATGGGCTAGGGGTAATTTCTTCATTTCCTTAGTGAGGCCCTAGAAGTAGGCTTTCAAACAATATTAAGGCCTAAGTAGGCCTAAGGCATAAATGAATGATGAAAATAAGGATAAAATGACAAAGAAAATAAAAATAATGATGACTTCCAAGATAGGGGCAAAATGGTCATTTTTCATCTTGGATCAAAATTTTTAATTTTTCGTGAACCCGAGTATTTCTAGACTAGTGTGGACTTTGTCTTAGTGTCAAAAGAGTAAAAGATTGCACAAAGGATTGGAGGAAGACAAAGCCAACTTGTTAAGAGCATTTTCATAATTTAAGTGGAGTTGGATAAGCTTGAGCTATAAATATCATCTTTCAGTAGCTTCTTCTCATTTTTTTTCCAACAGCTTCTTCTTTTTCTTCTTCCTCCCATCTCACGTTTCTTTCACCCTCCTTGGAAGCTTGTTATGAAACCTCCATAACTTCTCTCAAGTTAGCTCCAATTTTCATGCTTTTGTGTACTTTTGCATAAACCCTTTCTACTCTTTCACTCTCACTTTAAAACCCTTGAAAGGCTTTACTTCCATACTTTCTCTCACTAGTTAGGTGTTTTAGAGAGAGAAAGAGGGAGCTTATGTAATAGCTTAGAAGAATTTTGAAAAGAAATTCAATTATAACTCACCACGGTGAGTGAACTTGCATTAAAATGTTTTGGGTTTGGGCATATGTGGTTGATTAAATTCATTGAAATATTTTATCTGCTTTTCTCTAAAATATGCATGGGAACAAGCTTTTAATGAAACGTTTTGCGTTGTGGAATGCGATTGTAATGAATCCATGTTCCCTATGTTATGTTGATATATATATATATATATATATATCTAAATATATATGGTATGTATTGATAGTAATATTGATTGTAAATACAATTGAGCATGTGCGCGTTGTGGGGGAGCACATACCGGTGATGATGGGTGCGGGAGTGTGGATGATAATATTGCTTGTGCGCAATATGGGGGATACACACGCTGACTCCAGCTATGTGCGCGATGTGGGGGTTGCACATGAGCTGGGTGAGGTGGTGGTGGTATTGGTGGTTATGTATGTATATATATATAGTTATGCAATAGAAAGTTCATGAATGTGGGATATGGTTATAATGTATGTGAAATCTTTCATGTTGAACCTTGGAAATTGCTAAGTATTTTCAAGTTGATTTTGTCATTTGTAGCAAAATGGCCTCTTCCTAATACGATGAAAACTTTTTCTTGGTGTCCTGTTTCTCGCTACAGTGAGAATCATTCTCGCTGCAACAAGAAACTCTTGGGCTTGGAGGGTTTACACTAGCTTGGTTCTCGTTGCAGTTAGAAATTTGCTAAAGCCTCTCGCTGCAGGGAAAAGCTTTCTGTCTTGCTTGTTACCTTGTTCGGTTGCTGCCCTATTTTCCACTTCTATAGCACTATAGTTGTTCATGGACTTCCAACATCAAAGAATTAATTAATTAAGTTTGATATGAGGGGGGGTTTAGTGAGAAACCTTCAGCCAGTTGAGAAACCCTCGGCTAGTTTATAATTTGAGCCAAATTTCACTGCAGCAAGAATGCCTTTCCACTATAGCGAGGACCCATCGTTTCACTTGGCTTGCTTGAATGCTATTAAAGTTTTCACTTTTCAAATCCTTTGTTGTGCATGGATTCTTTGTGGTCAAGTGATTAACTCATTAAGGGTTTAATGAGGAGTTTTAATAAGAACTAAACTAAATTGTATTGTTTTTGAAAATAAGTGCATTATGATTTCTTTAAGCTTTCCTTATTGTTTGCTTGTTCCCTTCCTTTGTTCACTCACTAGGTTTATACTCACCATTTTCAACTTCATGTTTTCAGATCAGGAGGCAGCCGGTAACTAGGTCGAGGTGTCCTGTAGATTCGTCTTCTTGGTAGGTATCTCGACATTCAATTGCTGAACTTTCCCCTGAGTCTCTCTATCAGAAGTCAAGTATTCCTTTTGTTGTGTATAGACAAACCCAATGTAAATAATTAAGATGTATGTTTTAGACAATATATGAATATTTTGATTAGTAATGCCACTATGAAATTGGAAATGGTTAGCATTATTTTGAATTGGAATTATGAAATGTGACTTTAGCAACTTTTGATGGAATGATGAACAAGTCAAATAAATAGGCTTGCTTGGGCTTAGTGGGCCATATCCATTGGGTCCATGCACCAGTCATGACCCAAAAATTTGGTCTTGACAAATTCTTCCTTAAATCCCTAACCCTTTTGATAAAATTTAGAAAAATTTTCTCATCTCAAAATTTTCAAGAAAGTTATCCCTTATAACAGTTTTGAAATTCCATCATCAAAAGACTTCCATTTATTTTATATTAAACATTCATTATTATATTTACAAAATCTAAATTCTTTATTTATCTATGTTCTTATTTATTATTTATAAATAAACCTTTTGTTAAAAATATTTATGGGATTTACCCCTAACCCTAATGGTAAGTTCCCATAGTTATTTTTACTTCAAAAAATATAAGAAGAATTGCCCTTTTCACTTCCCTTAAAATTTCATTTAAAAGATTTTTTAAAATCTTTATTATTTTTTATTTTACAATTTTATTCTACCAATTATGGTTGCAAGAATTTCATCCCAACCTAAGTACGAACTAAAAAAAAATTTTATTTTTATTATATTTATGTATTTTCATTAATACAAAATGATAAACATAAATAAATAAAAGGAGTAATTTTAAGGTTCAGGCCCATACCTAGTAGGTGGGCCACCAATTAACTGGGAAAAAACCTAGTCAAATGTAGCCCACAATCAAGTAATTCAAGGATCCAAAGAAAACATACTTGAATAAACAACCAATCCAATAACCCAACAAAGCAAGCTTGGATAAGTTAGCCCACAACCAACAAACCCAAGACAAAACAATTCGTTTCAATTAAAATGATGCTGTTTTGGTAAACTATTTAGTTTTCTCTTCTCCCTCTCAAATGACATAATGTATCCTAATTAAAAATCCCTCTCTTTTTTTAAACCCTAGCTCACATATTTTCTTTTTTTTTCTTCACACTACCATTCTTTTTCTCTCCTTAGAATTCTTCTTTTTTCTCCTGATTTCAAATGTCGGCATCTCACCGATCACCACATGCTCTATTGTCAGCTGCCATTCAGCAATGTCAAAACTTCACCAAACTTCACCAACAAAACCCTTTCAAGCTGGTCTTTCCTTTAATCAAAGTCGTTTTCTCTAAAACTACCCTAAAATTCCTATATCTAAATCCAAAAATTTCTACACCCAAAAACCAAAGAACACTCTTTTTTGCTAATTTCTTGTGTGATTTTCCTTTTTTCTCTCTATGTCTATTGCTATGTTGTTTGGGGTTTTTATAGGTGTTTTCTTAAAATCTTGATTTAATTGCATATCTTTCATATTATTTTCTTGATTTTATTTTATTCTGTAGGAGGATTTTTTGGTATAAAACCTTACATTTTTTAAAAAATAATAATAATAAAAAAGGGGTTTAAATAAAAAAGAAATAAATTTCTTAAATATATGTTTACATATATATGAAAAATAAGAGATTAATTATTTTGAATTAATTTCTGGTGATGGAATTTCATTTGGGAATGCGGAAAGTCACATTGTCGAATTGTCTTTCTTAAGTGAGGAGTTTGATTAGGGTTTTCACCGAAATCGATGTCAGAATAAATCCTTATTTTTATATTCTAAAACTTTTTTAATTCAAATAATTATCTTAATAAAAATAATAATTTAAGGGAATTAATTCATTGATTTGTTTCTTTATTTGAAATCAATTAATTAAAAATCAATATAGTAATCAACAATTAATTCAAGTAATTATTCTAAATAAGAAATTTTTGAAGTTAATTTATTTATTAAATTAAAAGCTAATTTAATGGTTGAGATCAGTTGTTTTGAACCAATCTCCCAAGATGGAATCTCTCTTGGAATGTGAAGAGTCACATTTTCAAGTTGAATTTCCTAAGTGAGAAATATAATTAGGATTTTCACCAAAGCATTAGGAAAGTCCTAATTTTATATTTTAAAACTCGATTGGTTTAAATAGATATTTTAAAATATAATAAGAACAAAAGGGGTATTCAATTAAAGCAAAATGTTAAATATATAACACAAAGTTTAAAGTCAAATATTACGTTTATAAATGCATTCATTTTGCATCATTCATGACGTTGCATCAGATATGACTTAATTATTTTGCAAATGGGTATAAACAACTTTGACGATGGGATTTTCTCGAGAAGCTTATAGAGATGAGTTTTCTCGGAGATCTCCTTAGGTGAGGAAAAACTTCTAGACATCACCAAAGTGTTGGGATGGCCTATAAATGATTTTTTCAATACAAGGTTTTTGTTCCCATTATTTAAAATTGAAAAATCATATCACAGTTTCATGGTTGCTTCATGTGCATTAATAAGAAATTCGATTGGTGAGTGACAATCTTTGACGATGGGATCTTTTTGGGGAACTTATAGAGATGAGCTTTTTTAAGAAATTTCCTAGGTCAAAGAAATTATTAGGCATCACCAAAGAGTTGGGATAGTCTTAGAAAATTTCTCTGAGATGAAGATTTCATTTCACGCATTGAAAATACATAATAATAAATAATAATTATGAATAAAATAAATAAATAATAAAAATAAATTAGAGAAAAAAAGAAAGATAAGGAAAAATAAGACATGTAAAATCAAGAACAAAATAATGAATCATGATTAAGGAAATATAAGAGTAAAATTAAGGGTTAAGGTTAAAATTGGATAAAGTATGATTAAATGGTACTGTTTGTTGAACGAACATTTTGGAGGTGCTAATTTTTTGCTTAGTGGTGCTAATCTTTCGTCGTGAGTAATCGTACTCTCTACCTCAACTTTAAAATTTGTAAACCAGGTTTTTGTTATTTAGATGAGCCTAAAATCAATTTTGGACCTTGTCGAATAAAATGAATTTAATAGGTGGCCAATCACACCTTATAAAAAAAAAGATTAGTGGTAACTTCTTAAAAATTCATGTTAAAACGGACGAGTTCCCAGACTCGCACGTAAAGACAATTTGATGACTCCACTAGGGAATGTTGAGGGTCGAGCTAGTAATTAATCATAAGTTATCCTAGGCTTTAAATAATTCACTGTTTCTTTTAATTTTGTGCATTTAATGTTTTGATATTGTTATTCATTTATTGCTTTTAATAAATGCGGGGCATGAGATGAATGATTAAAGGTTGATCCATTCCTTCATGCACACAATTTATTGCATTCATGCATGAGCCTTCTACTTGAGCTCTATCCTTATTAGGAAGGAGTTAAGTAGCTATACTTTCGTGAGGTGATAACCTCCATAGGGGCTACTGAAACAATCTCACCCAAATTGAACCTTGTGCCTTTGAAGTCTGTAATGGGTGAGGATCGAGGTGCTTATTAGTCTATGTAAGACGATAGTAAGAAACAATTTAAGAACCTTTAGCCTTGAGCGAAACCAAACTCATCATGTAGAAAACTGTAAGAAGCCAACTTTTAAGAAGAGCCATGTCGACCTCTTTTAAAAGAGACATCCTGAATTAAGACATATGAAGGTACCATTTTTGTCCTAACACCTTAACTGTTGATAAAACAAAAAGTAACACATATAAGATTTTTGTCAAGGTGACACTTTTCCAAAAAGAAAAAGAAATTTTTTTTCTTTTTCCCTTTTATGAAAAAAGTAAAGTAACAAAGTTTTGATATTCATTATTTCTTTATCTCCATTTTTTTGAAAACTTGTCCTTTTGCTTTTTTTTGTCAAAATTTGAAAAGAGTAGTTTTTTTCTTTTCCCTTCAACAAACAAGAAAACAAGGAAACATGGAAAGAGGAAGAGAATTCTTTTCTTTCTTTCAAACAAAATACAAAAAATCAAAAGAGGGATCTTTTATTCGAGTGATGTCCTTTCCAAAAAAAAATAAAAAAGAGAAAAAAGGAAGAATGTTGAAAACAAAGAAGAATGTCTTTTTTGTTAGTCCTTTTTGTCCTTAAAAGACAAAGAAAAAAGGAAAGAAGAGAGAAGTTTTTCTACTTTTTGGATAAATTTTTCTACTTCTCGTGATTTTTAATAAAATGGCTTTCAATGAACCTGCATTGTATATATAAAGTTCCATTTTTATTAAATTGAATGAATTTCTTTTCATATCACATCACTTTATATCATCCATTCATCAAGGCATCAATGCATTTCTCGCATCCATGCATACATTATATTTGTATACCTATATGCATTTTTTCAATGTATAAAATTTTGAGGTTTTGTTCAAATTTCTTCTAATTTTGATTTTTAGTAACAAAAAGGATTGGTTTAAGAAAGCATGTCATACATTTAGAATTTGTTTTTAACTAAAAACCAGACAATAAAATTTGCTAATAAATAAAATCATTTTGCCTCCTTAACATTTTCATCATATTGTGCACTTATTTATAGTTTCGTTATCAGTATTCACCCATCATGTTTCATTGTCTATTCATGATTTATCTTTGTGTTTCAAGTTGTACATTCATCACCTATTTATTTAGACATACACTTAATCATCCCATCATGCATTCAAGCATTTGAACAATCATCCATCAATTTTAGCACACAAGCATTCATCATTCATTCACATTTGTTGTAAGTAGCATCATGTGACTCTACTACATTTAATGAAGTACAAGGAAATAATTTGAGAGAATAAAAGATTTCTTTCTAAATTTCTTAATGAGTGAAAGATGTTTAGAAAAGTCTTTGGAAGAATATCATTGGTCTTTGTTTGATTTATTTTTATTTTGTCAAAAGAGAAAAGCTTAAGGGAGCCCACTTCCCTTTTATGCAATACACGAGTTCCAGCTAGAATGGTGGGAAATGAGCAATCAAAATTGATAGACAAGATTAAGAAATGTCAAGAAGAGATAAGGCAACAATTGGCAAAGCTAATGGAAATGATGATTGCTAGTAAAGGGAAAGGATCTATCGAAGGATCTTCAAGTTCATTAGGTCTAAGCCAATCAACAACACAAATGCAAAATATGTCAATACTCGAGGCAAATCTTTTTTACTTCATTCCTATATTTGACTTGGATGACCCTAAAGAGAAAATAAAATTGGAAATGGACTCATTAAGACTAAGAAAAGAATTGGAAGTGCAACAAAAGTATGACCTCTTGATGAGCCCATTAAAGCCATTAAAGGGATGGGTTTTTACGATTTTGTTGATGTAATAAAGTTATGTTTGGTACCTGATGTGATTATCCCACCCAAGTTCAAAGTCCCAAATTTTTAGAAGTATGATGGAACCAAAGGCCTAAAATCCCATTTCACTATGTATTGTTAGAAGATGGCTACACATGCTTATGATGATAAACTTTTGATTTATTGTTTCCAAGATAGCCTAAAAAAGTCCGCAGCCAAGTGGTATGTTCAATTGGATAGGAATTATATTAGTTCTTGGAAAGAGTTTGCAAGAGCATTCCTAATCCAATACAAACACATCATGGTCATAGCCTCAGATAGGCTCTTTCTACAAAACATGGAAAAAATAGACATTGGGAGTTTTAAGGAATATGCTCAAAGATGGAGAGATGTTGCAGCATAGGTTAAACCACTTCTCATTAAAAAAGAAACAATAGTGTTGTTCATCGGTGTTCTGTGTTGGTCCCAAAGAATGTGCTAGAGAGAGGGTGAATAGCATTTTTTGAATGTCACTTAAATTAGTTCATAGTTAAGAGTTAGTTAAAAGAAGTTGATGAGAAAAGTCTGAAACCTATTGAAAGAGTGATTTAATAATAAGTAGACCATAAAAATGAATGAAAGTAGACAGTGCTCAACAATTTATAGGGGTTTGGTCTCTTTGACCTACATCTACTACCTTGATCTTTAAATCAAGGATTTTCAAACCAATTCACTAAAATCAGTGAAATTCTCGAGGTTCGATCAAGCTTTTACAATGGCTTTTAACAGGCTCAACCATAACCTTTAACAATGGTTTTTCCCAGGATCAACCAAATCTAACTTTTCTAAGGCTAAGTTAGAACCTATAACATAAACCAAGTTAACCCAAGCTTGATCAACCCCTTGGAGTGTCTCACACAATCTACGTAAGCAAGGAATACAAATATGAAGGTGTACCTATGATCACTAAGCTTATCCAAATGGTACAAGATTAGATGCAAAACTCTATTACAAATATTAGGGTGGAATACAAGTGAAAATAAGAGGTTTTTTTGGCTATTCTTGGTTCTTTCAAGCTCTTAGAAACATCTCATTGTCTTTTTAGCCATTGAAGATGTTTTTTATACTTGGAAAATCAACTTTGATGGATTTGGATAGCTTTTGACCATTAGAAACAGTTGAAGAGCCATTCTAGCCATTATTACGTCTTTAAGTGTTCCAATTTAAATTCTCAAACAATGAGCCTTTAATTGGTTAAATATACGCTTGAGTCAATTAATTAATCTTTGTCTTGTAGTTTGTTCCACTGTGTTAACTGGTTAAAAATGGCTTTAATCGATTAAGAGCTTACTATTTTCAACCAAGAAACTTCACCAACCATTCTTTGTTTGATTGATCCTCATTTCTATTAATTTAGGCTGATCTTCCTTCTGTTTAAGCAGTCATAAATTTTGTTTGGCCAACCAAGATTTATTCAACCGTTGTTCAGAAATTTGACTTGTAGTAATTCCTTTAGAACTTCTTTTTTGAATCTTAGCTGATTAACTTCTTTGGTAAATCGGTTAAGAGGCTTCAGTTTCTTCCATGATTTCTTATGTGGCCTTTTATCCTAGTTAGTTTTAAGAGTTGCTTTCGAATGATCATTCTATTAAGTGACTTAGTTTTTATCCTACACACTCAAGTAATATGGTTAGACATTAATGAATGGGAACATTTTGTTATCATAAAAAACTCATGGAGTCAACAATCTCCCTTTTTTTATGATAACAAGACATTCCTTGATTACATTGCAATATCTATATGTTCTTATTTTTTATGAACCAGTTGAGAGATTGCTTCCCTTGAGTGTGGGCTCCCCCTTAATATGTGCATACTATTTCAAATCATTTTACATTCCATTTCTGCAGAATGGTTGATTTCTATCCATTATTCATCTAATAAGAATAATAGAATCAGTGTAGCTAGCAGGTAACAATTTAGTAACACATGACTTTCAATAAGAAACATTCAGTTTCAATAGTATTCATTTTTCTTTACAACTACGCAACAATCAAGATCATTAATAAAAGAATTTAGCAAAATATTATCCATATACTTATACATGCATCCACATACTACGAATCATTTAATAAAAAAGGATCATTAATTAAATAACAAGGGATCATTAACTATACAATAGTCAATGTCATTCACCAAGTAAGCTTTAACAAAAGATTAATAAAATAACAAAATATCATCCATACTTGTAACCATGCACTGGTTAAAGTCATGGACAAACTAAGCACTAACAAAATATCATCCATTTTCTAAAACATTGCATTGCTATTTCTACTCTCTCCATTGTTTTGTCATCAACAAAAGAAGATGAGGATTAGAAAGTTGAGTTTTATAAGAGCTTGTAGAGGGGTGGATTCATCAATACCAAAGTGGACATTGACAGTCTTGGGGGATGATGAGGGTGATGATTCAGTGGATGAGGAATGAGAGGATGAGTAGTTTGAGATCTTGAAAGGCTTTTAAATGGAGATTTTAAAAGCTAAGGGTTTAGATATAGTAGGGGATTTATTTACAATCAATCTAGCAAATAGTTTTCTTTAGTTGAACTTGGTTTTGGTTGCCATGGTTTTCTTTCTCTTCCTAGTAGGTTTGATTAGACCTTTTGCAGATGTAGTTCCTTTCTCTTTTTTGTTATCAACAACCTTACTCTTTCCTACGGTGTCAGTTGAACCAATTAGAGTTTTACCAAAGGTAGGCACTAGTACTTTACCTTTTGCTGCTGCATTTTCAGCTTTTTTTTTTTCACCATTTGATGAAACACATCCACTATTAAAATTTCTTTAGAATTTGTGGAAGAGTTCTTGGTTTTCTTTGACTCTCCTTACTGATCATTAAGATTACTTGGTTTAGTTTCAATTTCTTTTTCCTTTGATTTTTTTCATGAGATACTCAACTTCTGGATTCAATCGAGCCTTTTCTTCAGCTCATTATATTTTTGAAGATTGTAGGTGTTAATGATATTGTCAACAGAATCGAACACCTTAGTATCATTATTGCCTTCTTTTTCTTTTATAGGTTTAAGAGCAACCTATTTCCTTGTTGTTTCTATTTCAAGTTCTAAAGAGTGGGACTTTACATGTTCTATTTCAGAATTATCAATATGAGTGCAAGAAGTGTGCACCCCAGGATTCTCAATGGTTTGTCCTCCTGGTATAAGGTTGTGAGTTGCTGATGCACCTTTAGGTTTAGGTTCATATTCAAATGGTGCTTTCTTTTTCTCTTTAAAATAGTAGCCATGCTTTGAAGCTATTCTTCAACTTTTAGGATTCTTACTGATTGATCATTCAACTTTCCATCAATCCTCATCAGCAAGTTGAAGCTTATTTCATCAAAGATGGGAGGTGATGATGTTTTGGTTTGAGTAGTGGCAGGGTCTTCATTTCTTGGAATGTTTTTAGGAAACTTGATGAATTTTTCTCTTTCTAATTTGTATATCATCTTCTATAAACTTCCCAAATAAATTACTTGTTCTTTACTCTTGACCTTATCCACTTGGTATCTTGAGCTCCAGATTCCTTTTTTTCATATTAAAGAAGTGATAATGTTCCCATAAAGCAGGTTTGTTTTGTCTCCATGACATATTCCGCTCATTCTTTCAATCATGAGCTTGCCAAGATTAAGATGGATTACATTGAATGCAAATTCCATTAGCCACATATCTTGCAGATTGACATAACTAAAGCCACTGCTCCTCCCATGAATTGTTGAGGCAAGAAAGTAATGGAAGATTCTGATTTGTTGACTCTTAATGAAGATGGCATAGCTTTTGGAAGAGTATCTCTCTCTTTTTCCGGTAATGACTTCCCAGAGAGATGAAAGATCATAAGACTCTTGAATTTCAAATTTCCCTACTTTGCATTCAACTTTTAGCAAGTCCCCTAAATCAACAATCATAAAAGTAAACTCTTTTCCATCCCAAAAAATATTGACTCTTGATAATTCTATTCTATAGAATTATTTTAGTCCAATTTTAGTAAATATTAGCTAAGTCCTTAATTTTTAATTATAATTTACTTATTTTTAATTATTTTTATAAGTAGTTTATTTTTCAGTAAGTTATTTTAATTTGATTGTTATTTATTAGTTTTTATATTTTTTGTAGAAGTAAAAGAGATTGGGCTTAATTTTGAAAAGTAAGGTGTTGAAAGACCTAAAAGTCTATTTGCATATACTTTAGTGTTTTGGCCATAACTCACGCTACAAAACTTCAAATGATGCAATTCTTAGACCATTAGAAAGCTAAGAGATAGACTACAACTTAAATGAAGATCACTTTACCCATTTTTGCCTCAAAGATAGAGAAAATCATGTCAAAAAATGATTGGACATACTATGTCGGGAATGGAAATTTTTAAAGACTAACAATTGATTTTTTGGGCCTTTTATTACACTTTTAAGCCCAATTAAATTATAGGTCATCTTAGGGAATTATAGGTTAAGTCTATTAGTATAAATAAGATATTTTTAAGAATATTAGGGTAGACAACTTTTGGAGATTTAAGAAGCTAGAAGTTGAAGCTGAAACTTGGAGATCAAGGAAGCAAATATTGTTTTGTTTTCTTCCTTGGCTTTTATTTTTCTTGTTACTTTCAATGGTTGAATTATATACAATGTTATTTGTTTTTGCAATCATGAGTAGCTAATTTTCTTTTTCTAAGATTGCAATTGAACTCACATGTAATCTAAATTTTTAATCTATTTTTTACTTATCTTTAATGGGATTTGAATTGTTTATTTCAATTTGCTCTTAATGCTTTTAATTGCTTGGCCACCAATTAATTTGATTTAGGAGCCTAAGCAAACTTGGAAATAGGAGTTTAGTGTAGACTAAAATTGGGATAGCATATGATCATATTAATTGATTTGCATATAGGATAGTGATATACCTATAGGTCTTTGTCACAACCCAATTTCTGGGCCATGACCGGCTCATGGACCCAATGGGCACAGCCCACTAAGCCCAAGCAAGACTCTTTATGTAGTCTTGTCCATTATTTCATCACTTATTCCTACAAGCACATTTCGTAATTCTTAACTATAAGTATTTCAATAACATACTATGACAACCAAATATTTACATTTGTATTATCTCAAAATAATGTCACCCATTGCCAACTCATAGTGGCACCATAAATCAAAGTGTACATATTTTGATCATAACATGCATCTTAGTGATTTACATCACGTGTACATATACACAAGCAAAAGACTATTGACTACTAGCAGAGTGACTTTGGGTGAAGGTACAACTACTGAATGCCACGGTACCTACCAAAGGGTGAATAGGAGATGACAACTCAATCTAGGTCCCAACTACCTCCAAATTTGAAAACATAAAGTTAAAAAGAGTGAGTATAAACCCAGTGAGTGAACATAAGAAAGGAACAAGCAAACGATAAGGAAAGTGTAGAAATCATGATACACTTATGTTAAAAACAATGCAATTTAGTTTAATTTCTTGCTAAAACCCCTATTTTCAAACTTTGATTATTTAATCCCTTATTGTTGAAGGATCCATGATCAACCAAGAAGTTGAAAAGAGTGAAAACTGCAACAGAATCCAAGCAAGGCAAGCATGGCAGGGTAAATCTTGCTACAGCGAAAAGGCATTCTCACTGCAGTGAAATTCAAGGTAAAAATTTTGAACCAACCACCTAAGAGTTTCTCGCTGTAGCGAGAATGCATTCTAGTTGCCGCAAAAACCAGGGCTGGGTCAAGCCCTCAAGCACCCGAGAGTTTCTCGCTGTAGCGAAAACCAGGGCTATTAAGTTAGAAGAATTCTTGTTTCAACAAAAATCCATTCTTGCTACAATGAAAATCAATTTGGAAGCATTTAACAATTTCAACATTCAACATTCAATGCAATCACATAATATTTTCCCTAACCTTTCTATAACATATATAAACATGTATACAACTACCGGCTCACCAGCTCATGTGCACTCCCACACCGCACATAGCTGAAATCATCATGTGCACTCCCACACTACACATAGTTAATACCATCATGTGCACTCCCACACCGCACATGGCAAATATCATCATGTACACCCCCACACTACATAATCACTGACATGTGCACTCCCACACCGCACACACTCAGTTGTAATTAACAAACAACATTATCGTTCAAGGCACAACATACATATCATCATAATATAGGAACACATGAATTCATCACATTTCACATTTCACAACATAAAAACGTTTCATCAAGGGCTTGTTCCCATGCATATTTTAAAGAAAAGACCAAAAAAATATTTCAAGTGATTCAATCAAACACTTATGCATTTATCCCAAAACATTTTAATGGAAGCTCATTCACTTGTTTTGTTGATTCTTTAATCGACTCCAACTTCCACTAATGCTCCAAGTGGAAATGTGGGGTCTCGTTGGAACCTATCACACACAATAGCATCACACCAACTCAATTTACATGAATATTATTCCAAAAGTTGTTTCCTAAATCAAGTTTTACTAGTTATTCCTAACTAGCTTCCAATTACCATTTGACTAGTCATTAGTTTGCACTACTTTAGTCACACTAAAATTAAATACATAACCTTCAACAATAAAACAACCCACAATTCTAATTATTGGCCATTCATCAATAGCTTTAAAATCAACCCTAACTTATTACTCACCTTGGTGGAGTTGTAGTTGAATTCCTTTTCAAGAGTTTTTCAAGCTGTTATGGAAAGTCTCCCTTTCTCTCTAAAATGTTCAACTTGTGAGAGAAAGTGCAGAGAAAAGACTTTTGAGGGTTTTTGAGGTGAAAAAGTGAAACAGCACAAAGAATCCTATGAAAAAATGTATATAAGCAAGAGAATTGGAGTTAATTTGAGAAAGTTATGGAGGTTTCAAAGGATGGCTTCCATGGAAGATGGAAAGCTTGAAATGGGGAGGAGAAATGGGAAGAAGAAGAAAAAGATGCTGAAAGTGAGGAGAAAGTGCTGGAAAAATTAGATATTTATCCTAGAGTTGACTAAAGTTTCACTTATTTATAAAAATGCCATTGCATAGTTGACTTTGCTTTCTTTTTCCCTTTGGCTCAAACGTTTTACTCTTTTGACACTGAAAAAAGGTCCATAATAGACTAGAGGTACTCGAGTTTATGAAAACTTAAAAATTTACACTTGAGATCCAAAATGACCATTTTACCCCTATTATGGAAATTATTATTATTTTTAATTTCTTTATTTATTTGATTATTATATACATCATTCATTTATTCCTTAGGCCTACTTAAACTTTAATTATATTGGAAAAAAACCCACTTCTAGGAGCTCACCAAGAAAATGATAAAACTACCCTTAATCCATGTCATCGTGTCTACCTCAACTACACGTTTATGAAGGTCGAGGTTTCACAACCATATGTAGCCAAATTAGAGCTTGAACTTAATAAGTCTGTTTTAATTTCAATTTACATAGGGATATATTGTTTTGGTTAAAATAGATATTTTTATAAAATGAGTTAGGAGACCTTTATAAATATTTTAGGATTCTAAGTTAGCAATTCAACCCATTGAAATAAGTTGAGGAAGAGAGGTAAGATTTAGATGAAGTGTAAGGGATATTGTAATCTTAAGCTTGTTTGATTTGATATTTTTTTAAGTTATTATTATTTTGATTTTTCTTGTTGGTTTAAATTTTAGTTAATTAGTTTTAGTTAATCAATTAATTTTGAGTGTTTGGATAAGATTAATTTGTTCTAATTTTAGTACTTAGTAAACTTTTAGATCAATTCTCTGTTGGATCAATACTCTACTTGCTAATATACTGTCTATTCAATATGTATACTTGCATAGTCGACTTTTAACTGACAATTCCATCATCAATAAAATCATTTAGATTATCAAGTCTGATTTTTCCTAGGGCAATACTAGAGTAAAATTCTTTAACTAGGCTTGGACTATAGGTTATGTTTTCAAAGACAGTTAGTTTTTTTAACTTCAGTTCATCAAAAAATTCAAACAAACCTTTCTTGATTTCAGGAACTTCATCAAAACTATTCAATCGATAAATTTTCCACATGATATAAGAGCATGTTCAATCCTTTTAAACCTTTCCTTGTAGGCTTTATTTCTAAACCTTGAAGATAGGGAATTACCGTTTTTGTTGGACCTCTTTTTTTAGTGGATTTATTCGAGCCTGATTCTTTCTCTTTCAGTTTCTTCCTTTTTTTTTTCAACCATTGATTCTAGGTCACTCCTTTTCCCCTTTTTTTGAACGAGAAATGATGGATTCTCTTCTATAGGATGTTTCCCTTTCTTCTTTTCGTGAGTATCATTTGGTAGAGATATCCTAGCCATCTTTTTTCTATTATTTGAGGCTTAGGGTTTGTAGAGAGTTTTGTGACTTTTGGAGAGTGTGAAAGGCATGAGTTTGGGTTTTGAAGAACATTTCAAAGAGTGAAGATGTGAAGGGCAGATGAGAGGCTATGAGAGGTCATTAATTAACTTCCCCTTTAAATAGAGTCTAACTCTCATTTTTAAATTTTTAAATTTCAATGCCTTTATTTTTAATGTTTCAATTTCCAGTGTCTGACAATTTTTATTTCTCCTGACCTTAATCTCTTAACTGGTTAAGGCTTACTCTTAATCAACTAAGAACTACTAACTTAAGTATCTTAACAGAACATAAAGTCTTGATCAGTTAGAAGAATTTTTTAACCGATTAAGTCTCTACTAACTTGTTTAATTCACTTAATCACACAATAGTTAAATTGTTCAATACATGACTTTAATCCACAAAGACATTACTAATAGTGCATGTATTTCATTAAAGTATATCCAAATGAGTTTATTAAAAGTTCATTTACATCAAGCATTCCTAGTTCTCTTTTAATTTTGTAAAATTGTTCCTCACTTAAAGGTTTTGTGAAGATATTAGATAATTGGTGCAAGGTGTCAACAAATTCGATTTTAATATCTCTTTTGAGCATATGATCTCTACTGAAATGATGTTTGATTTTAATGTGCTTAGCTCTAAAGTGCTGAATTAGATTTTTAGAGATGTTTATTGTACTTATGTTATCAGAAAATATGGGTATATTATGCATGGTCATTCCAAAATCATTTAATAGTTGTCTAATCCATAGAATTTGTTCATAGCAATTACCTAAGGAAATATATTCAACTTCAGTAGTAGATAGTGCAATAGAATTTTGCTTTTTGCAGGACCAAGATACAAGCATATTTCCAAGGAATTGACAAGTGCCACTAGTGCTTTTTCGATCTGTTTTACTTTTAGCAAAATCAGCATCAGAGTATCCAATAAAAACAACAGATGATATTTTTGTTGGTCCCAATTAAATGTGATAGAGGGGGGGTGAATAGCATTTTTTGGCTCTTGGAAAGATGAGGAACTAATTTAAAAAGTAATGAAAATAAAAATAGAGTAGACAATGTGCAGGAATTTAGAATGGTTCGGTCCAAGACCTACATTCACTACCTTGATTATTCAACCAAAGATTTTCCAACCAATCCACTAAGAACTAATGAAATTCGCAAGCTTTCACCAAGATTTACAATGGCTTTTACTAGGCTCAGCCAAAACCTTTCACAATAGTTTTTCTTGAGCACAACTATAACCCAACACTTAACTTTCCAAAGCAAAGTTAGAACCTTTATCTAAACAAGCAATCCTAGCTTGATTGAACCCCTTAGAGTAACATTTTCACTCTATGAACGTAAAGAGAAATGAAATAGAAGAGTACCTATGATTGCAAAGTTGATCTAAGTGGTACAAGTTAAAGTGCAAAACACAACTACAAAGATGGGCGTTGAGTGCAGTAAAGTGCAGAGAGATTTTCACTGGTGTTTTAGCTCTTTTTGCTTAGAAGCCTTCTCTATTACATTTCTAGCCATTAGAGCCCTCTTTTATACTTTGAGAAATAACTTTGATCACAGTTCGATAGTTTTTTGGCCGTTGGAAATAGTTGGGAGTTGGTTATAGCTGTTAATCTATCTTTTAGTGCTGAGTGTAAACTTGCAAGCAGAATGCTCTTAGTGGACTAAGTTGTCTCTGTCTTTTGATCCCAGTTTTTGGCAGTTTTGGTAGTGTGCACTTAGTCGACTAACTCATTCCTTGGTCGACTAAGTTGGCTCTGTTTCTTAATACTCTTCAGCCCGCCAACTTTTGATTTATATCTTAGCTGACTAACTCTTCATTATTCGACTAAGGGGCTTCTGTCTTGTTGATCAATTGTGACTTCCTTATTTCTATGCTCTTTGATATGTGCATTTGAATGATTGATTAAATATTTGCATACAATTTTTTTCTGCACGCTCAATCAAAAATATTAGACACAAATGAAATGGGAATGTTTTATTATCATTAAAAACTAATAAAGCCAACATTCTCCCCCTTTTTTATGATGACAAACATTCCTTGGTTAATTTGCACAGTGTCCTTTTATTCCTTTTTTTTTTAGTTCTGCACAAAATGAGGATTGCTTCCCTTATTTGTATGCTCCCCCTTAGTGTGTGCATATTTTGCTTGCTCATTCCAACAAATTTTATTCATGTCATATAGAAAATGACACTATACATTCAGAGTATATATATGCAAAAATATAAAGTGATTGACAGCAGGTGAATGTTGACAGATTATCATCAATATTTCAATAGTGTCTGTCAACAATATATTGTTACCGAATTTTGTCTAAGCCATTCAATTGTCACGACCCAAATCCTGGGCCATGACCGACGCAAGGGCCTAATGGACATAGCCCACCAACCCCAAGCAAGCCTATCTATATTGTCCCGCTTATTATTCCATCAAAGTTACTAAAGTCACATTTCATAATTTTGAACCAAAATAATGCTAACCATTTCCAACTCTTAAGGGCATACCAATCCAAATATATACATACATTATCTAAAACATGTATCTTAACAATTTACATCAGGTTTGTTTATACATGTTAAAAAGAATACTCGATTTCCAGCGGAGAGACTCAAACGAATGTACAGCTACTGAAGGCCGAGACACCTACCAAGGGTCGAATATACGAAGACACCTCGGCCTAGTTACCAGCTGCCTCTTCATCTGAAAACATGAAGTTGAAAGTGATGAGTATAAACCTAGTGAGTGAACAAGAAAGGGAACAAGCAAACAATAAGGAAGGTTTAAAGAAAATCACGATGCATTTATCTTTAAAACAATGTAATTTAGTTTAGTTCTTATCAAAACCCTCATGTAAACCCCAAATAAGTAAATCACTTGATAAAAAAGGTCCATGCTCAACAAAGGATTTGAAGAGTGAAAACTTTAATAGCATTCGTGCAATTTAAGTCAAGTAAACGACGGGTCCTCGCTGCAGCGGAAAGGCATTCTCGTTGCAGCCAGATTCCGACCAGCATTACCCCTCCAAATCAGAGAGTTTCTCGCTGTAGCGAGAAACAAAGCAGCATGAAAAAGTTTCCTTTCTTTCAAGAAAAAGCCATCTTGCTAAAATGACAAAAAATCAACATGAAATGCATAATAATTCCCAATTTTCAACATGCAAGATTCACATGTGCAACACCATATACAATACTCATGAACTTTCTATAACACACATATCTATATATGTATATATATATCTATCACCATACACACCCTCCCATCATCATCAGCTCATATGCACTCCCACTAGCACATGGCTGGGTCAGCATCGACTTATGCGCACTCTTACTCGCACATAACCGGGTCAGCATCGGCTTATGCACACTCCCCCTCGCACATAGCCAAATTAGCATCGGCTTATGCACACTCCTACTAGCACATAGTCGGGTCAATATCATTACACAACATTATTCGTATACACACATATATATATATCAACATAGTATAGGAGCACATAAGTCTGTCCTATTACACATTTCACATTTTCACAACATCAAAATATTTTATCAAAGGCTTGTTCCCAAGGAACACATTTTTAAAGACAAGTTGGAATAAATCATTCAATGTTTTATACCAATACAATTATGTCTCCCAAAACGATTTTGAAATGCAAGTTCACTCACCGGTATTTGTTGAATCTTTACTCGACTTCAACCTCCACTAATGATCCAAATGGAACTATGGGGCCTCGTTGGGACCTATCATCACAACAACATCACAACTAACCCGATTTGCATAATTATATTTCGAAAAGCTATCCACTAAATCATGTTCTGCTAGTTGTTTTTAACTAGCTTCCATCTACCATCAAGTGACTATATATTTTCACTATTCTAGTCACACTACAATGAATAACCCACCTTAACTACAAAACACTCACCGATCTAGCCACTAGCTATTCTCAACAACTTAAAAAAAATCAACTCAATTTCACTACTCACCTTGGTAGCTTTGTAATTGAATTTTTTTCCCAAAAGCTTTCAAACTATCATGAAAATTTCACTTTCTCTCTCTAGAATGTCTAGCTAGTGAGAGAGTGTAGTAAGGAAAGGTTTTTGATGGTTTTTATGGTGAGAAAGCAAAATAGTACAAAGAACTTTGGGAAAGGGTATACAAAAACATGAAAAATCGGGGTTAACTCAAGGAAATATATGGAAATTCAAGGCAAGCTTCCATGGGGGGGGCGGTGAGAGAACGTGGAAGACGAAGGAGAAGAAGAAGAAGTGCTGAAAATTTGAAGAACATCCTAAAAACTAAGATTTTTATGGCTTAAGTTTATCCATTTCTAGCAAAATTACCAAAATGCACTTAACTATGTCATTTTGTTTTTCCATTGCCTTTATACAATCTTTTTACTTCTTTGACACTGAGACAAGGTCCATAAGGGTCTAGAAATGCTCGGGTTCATGAAAATTTAAAAATTTTAACTCGAGATGCAAAATGACTGTTTTACCCTTTTTGTTTCCTTCCATTTTAATTTAGTCCTCCGAACACTCATTTAACTCCAATTTCCTTCTATTACCTTCTTCTACACATGTACAAACAAAGTATGAAGTTTGTACTCCAACGTGATGTCCCCATAATATTTAAAATATTTATTTGCCCGTGCTATCTTAACTTAATAAAGACATGCGGCCCCATTAACGTCATTTTTCTCCAAAATTCTCTCATTCTTCTTCTACCCTACTTAGATTGACCATATACTCCTTCTTCATGAAAAATTTTGACATCGAATAAAATATTAATATTTTAATATTATTTTATGAATAAAATATTATTTTATTTCAAAAATTTCCTCTTGCCTCCTCTTGTCTCCTTAGCACCCAAAATACCTTATTATGCCATAATTGACTTCCGAATCACTTTTTATCTCCTAAATTCTACTTCGATAAAAATATTATTGTTATTTTTTATTATTTTCTCGCATGCAGAATGTTTTATCCCAAACTATTCCTTAGGCCTACTTGGACCTTAATAACATTAGAAAACTACTTTTAGGGGCTCACCAAGAGAAATGATAAAATTACCCCTATTCGTGTTATCGCGTCTACTGCTAGTTACGGGTTAATAAGGGTCAAGGTCTCACGTCAACATTCAATAGATATAATATACTTAGCATCCATATGTATTCACAAACACATTCCATTCACAATGTCATAATAAAAATCAATCATCAGCATAGTATCCCAATATCAGTATAACACCAGATTTTTAACAACAGCAGTCAAAATATCATAGATAGTAAGACATCATCAGATATTTAATTATCAACAACCAAATAACATAAACATATTAGCATCCCATTTCTCACACAAAAACATAAACAGCAAGGTTAAATTTAAGTGTTCAATTGCCAACATGGCAGAAACAGTAGATTACCACAAAATAACAGTTAATGTTTCAAAACTGCTCCTAGATAATTTCTACTTCCTATCTCCCTTTAGTTAGCTTTCCATAATTTCTCCCCTAAAGTCCCTACCATACTTCTCCCCCTTTTTGTCATCATCAACTTCTAATCATCTTCTGAGGAGGATGAGGGAGAGGATTCATCACTAGTGTAGTATTTCACATTCAAGGGTTCATGAGAGGGTTCTGGTTGAGGAGAGGGTTGAGGTAGTGATTTTTCAAGGGATTGTTTAGGGGATGAAATCTCAAAAAGGTCTTGAGGAAAGGAGATTGTTGCTGGCCTAGCCTTCTTTGCCAACCTAGAGGATTTTCTCCTTCTGAGGAATTTTGTTTTAGTGGCCATTATTTTCTTGCCCTTGCCAGGTGGTTTGGATTTGGCCTGTGGATCTTCAGCAACCTTCTCTTTTCCTTTCCTAGACTTCCCTTCTGTACTGGATTTCCCTGCTTGTGCTTTGGTAGCTTCCTTTTCAACTTGCTTCTCTTTGACCATTTGATGAAAAACATCCATAATGGATGCTTCTTCTAAATTTAGAGGATAGGGTTGCCTTGAATGAGGATTCTCATCCGATGAACCAAGAATTTTTGTTCCTTGTTTTGATTCATTTTTGTTTTGAGGCTTAAGTGAGAGGGACATTCTCAGTTGTTCCACCTCAGGTTCATGACCTTCAGCTTACTTCTCAGCTTCCTGTCCTGTGGGAGCTAGGCTAGGAGTTGCAGAGTTGTCTGCAGCAACTGGTTCAGATGGCATTTTTTCTTTTCCTTCCATTTTGCTTTCCATTTTTGTTAATCTTTATTCAATTTTCTGAATTCTTACTCCTTGATCTGTGAGCTTCCCATCAATTCTCATTAGCAGATTAAAGATTACTTCATTTGAGAATTGAGATGCTGCTGCTTCTAGTTGAGCAGGTAAGGAGGATTCTTTTCCTAGACCAACATTGGGGGTTTAAATGTATCTTTCTCCATCAAGTTTGTGCCCTATTTTAGGCAAGCTTCCTAGATAAATGGCTTGGTCTCTAGTTTTGACTTTGTTTGCCTCATATCTAGAACTCCAAATTCCTTTCTTCTGCACTAGAGAAATTATGATATTTTCATAAGGCAAGTTTATCTTATTCAGTCTGCATGCTCCCCTCATTCTTTCAATTATAAACCTTCCCAGATTAAGTACAACACCACTAAAAGCAAGCTCCATTAGCCATATGTCACGACCCAAATTCTGGGCCCTGAGCAGCGCATGGGCCTAACGGATTTAGTCCTCTAAGCCCAAGCAAGCCTATTAATCTGACACGTTCATCATTCTACCAAAAGCTGCTAAGTCTCATTTCATAACTTTGAATCAAAATAGTGATAGACATTGCCAACTCGTATTGGCATTAATCATTTAAAATATACATACATTGTTTACAACATGTATTGTAATAATTTACATTAAGTTGTCTATACATATCAAAAGGAGACTCGATGTCTGGCAGAGAAACTCGATGAATGTACAGCTACTAAATGCCGAGACACCTACCAATAGTCCAGTCTACAAGGGCACCTCAACCTAGTTACCAACTGCCTCGTGATTTGAAAACATGAAGTTGAAAACAATGAGTATAAACCTAGTGAGTGAACAAGGAAGGTAACAAGCAACCATAAGGGAGAATTTAAAATCATGATGCACTTGTTTTGAAACAATGCAATTTAATTTCATTCATATTGAAAACCCCTCATTAAATCCTCAAAATAATTAATCACTTGGTAATGATGAACCCATACATAACAAATAATTTGAAAAATGAAGGCCTCAGTGATACACAAGCAAGTCAATTGCGACAACGAATCTTCACTGCAGCGAGAATGAATTTTTCCTGCAGCGACATTGGGATTAAGTTATTAGTCGAACAAGGGTTCCTCAACTGACCGAGGGTTTCTCACCAAACCTACTCATTTTAAACTTAATTAATTTGTTCAAGCTCAACTACGGTACCAAAGAAATGGAAAATGGAGCAGCAATAGAACCAAAAAGGAAACAAAACAGAAAGTTTTTCACTACAGCGAGAATGAATCTCGCTATAGCAAAATTTTGGTCCTAAAACAGAATGTTTCTCGCTGCAACGAGTTTTCAACCAACCTACCCTTTCTAAACCCGAGAGTTTCTCGCTGTAGCGAAAATGAATCTCACTACAGCGAGAAACAAAGCACCAAGAAAAAAGTTTCCCTTCACTCAATAAAAGGCCATCCTGCTAAACCAACAAAATCAACATAAAACACATGAAAATTCCCAAAGTGCAATGTATCAAATTTCACACATATGTCAATCATATATTCATGAGCTTTCATTTCATAAGTATAGATATGCATAATTACATAGATAAACATCAATATCATCATAATCACAACCGGCTCATGTACATCCCCCCACATCGTGCACATAGTTAGCGTCGTCGTGTGTATTCCCCTTACATCGTGCATAATCAGTGCCATCGTGTACATCCCCCCACATCGTGCTCATGGCACTATCATCATGCATCTCTCACGCCACCATCATCATCGGCATGTGCATCCCCCACATCATGCACACACACGGTTACAGTCATTATACACAATATCAATCATCATGCACAACACATGTATATATTTATCATCATAATGCAATAGTGCATGAATCCATAGCAATCACATATCACCACATAAAACCATTTAGCAAAAGCTTGTTCCCAAGGTACTTGTTTTTATGAAAAACTTGATAATTCATTCAAATATGCGGCAAATACATTATATTCCCAACATAAGTTTTGAAGGCAATTCACTCACCGATATATTGTTGAGCCTTTAGCTGACTCTAATTCCCCTAATGATCCAATTGGAAGGATGGGACTTCGTTAGAATCTAGAATCACATTAGCATAAGCAATAGGTCAATTCACACACTATAAACCCTAAAAGCTATCTCTTAGCTAGCTTTTAATTGCCACATTAATTCGCTATCTATGTTCACTATCTTAATCACTATAAAAGGAATGAATATACTCAATAATAAAACAGCTCATAATCCCAATTACTAGCCATTATTCACAACTAAAAATCAAGCTTAGTTCATCACTTACCCTATGGTTTCTTTGTAGTCGAATTCTCTTCCAATAGCTTCCAAACAAATGGGATAGTTCTCTCTTTCTCTTTCTAAAATGCCCAACTAGTGAGAGAAAGTATGGAAATAAGATTTTTCAAGGGTTTTAAGGAGAGAGAGTGGAAGAATACAAGGGTTCTAGTCATAAAGGCACAAAGATATGAAAACTAGGGCTAGAGAGAGAAAATTATGCAAACTCCATATCAAGCTTCCATAGAGGTTGGAAGCAACGTGAGATGGAAGAAGAAGAAGACAAAGCTACTGGAAAATGGGAAAAGAAGCTGCTGGAAGCAAGATATTTATAGCTCAAATTTATCCATTCCCTTGAAATTACCAAATTACCCCTCCACAAATTAGCTTATTCTCCTCCAATCTTTTATGCACTCTTTTTGTTCTTTTGACACTGGGACAAGGTCCATATTGGTCTAGACATGCTCGAATTCATGAAAACTTAAAATTCTAACCCGAGGTAAAAAATGACCATTTTACCCCTATTGTGAAAATTATTACCACTTTTAGTTTTCTTCATGTTTTCATCATTACACATCATTTATGAGGTCTTATGCCTATTTAGACCTTAAAATATCATAAAACTTTCTTCTGGGAGCTTATTAGAGAAAATGACGAAACTACCCCTAGCCCATGTTATTACGTCTATGCCTAGTTACGAGCCGATAGAGGCCAAGGTCTCACACCATAAATCTTGAAGGCTAATGTAGCTTAAGCTTCCACTCCTGCCATGAAGATTAGTGGCAACAAAGTAATGCAGAATCTTTATTTGAGGACTTGTGATAAGCCTGGCATTACTCTTGCAGGAATACTTTTCTTTCTTCCCTATGATAACTTCCCACAGGGATGAGGGGTTGTAATTCTTAGGAAATTTGAATTCTCCCTCATTGCACTCTATTTTAAGAATTTCCTCTAAATCCTCAACAATGATAGTAAATTCTTTCCCATTCAAAAACACATTCAGACCTTCTTCAGAATAATCATCACAGTCTTCCAGTTCATCCTTGTCAACAACTATACTCGAATAGAATTCTTTGACTAAACTAGCACTATATGATCGATTTTTAAATGTGTTGAACTCCTTCAAATTTAACTCATCAAAATAATCTGATAAACTTGTTAGAATTTCAAGCATTTCATTAAAGCTTTCCTAGTCAATGTATTTTCCATAAGTGATCAGTGCATTCTATATTTTCCTAAATCTCTCTTCATGTACTTTATTTCTGAATTTAGAAGATGAAGTAGTACCTTTCTTGTGCGATTTGCTCTTCTCTTTCTTTTTTTCAAATTTGTAGCACTTCGATTCTCCAGATTTTTTACGTACAGGTCCCAACTCAATCCTCTTCTTTTTCTTCAGTATTTCAGCTTGCAGACTTTCTTCCATTGGCCATTTGTGTTTCTTTTTCTCCAAAAGTTCTTGAGATTTTTTTGATTTCATCATTTGGTTTAGATGATTTTGGACTCAAGGTTTTGAAAGGTTGAGAAGTGAAGGTTTCGATTTCAGAAGTTGGTTTCAATAGAGAGAAAGGGTGTAAAGAAAATGGGTTGAGACCAATTTAATTCCAAAAGAAAAACTATCTGACTTCCCCTATTTAAGTGCAATTTGTAAGTCCCCCTTCAAAATTCAAAAATTATCTCCTAATTTTATTTTTGGTTTAGGCGATTTTTCTTCTTTATTTATTTCTCGGTGGGCAGTTTCTTTTTATTACTTTATTCCTCTTGCCTTTAACTTAACTGAGTCTTATTATTTAATGAAATAGAATGCTCTTAGTTGACTAAGATTTTCTTTAGTCGACTAAGTGCCTTCTGTTTTATGTGTATGAGTCAAAAATTTTACCTACAACTCCTGTATATTAATCATTCCTAAATTCCTTATAATCTCACAAAATATATCTTCATTTAGATGTTTGGTAAAGATGTCAACTAATTGATACAAAGTATTCACAAACTCAATTTTAACATCTCCCTTCACTATATGGTATCTAACAAAATGGTGCGTAATCTCAATGTGTTTAATCCTAGAATGTTGCACAAGATTTTTTGATATATTGATTGCACTTGTATTATCACAATATATCGATACATTATGTACTGTTATTCCATAATCTTTTAATTGTTGTTTAATCCACAAAATTTATGCACAGCAGTTGCCTAAAGAAATATATTCTGCTTCAGCTGTGGATAGAGCTACTGAGTTTAGTTTCTTATTTGACCAGAATACTAGCATACTTCCTAGAAATTGGCATGTTCCACTAGTACTTTTTCTATCGATTTTACTTTTTGCAATGTCTACATCAAAATAGCCTACAAGATTAAATAATGATTCTTTAGAATACTATATTCCTAAGGTTTGTGTTTCTAAGAGGTATCTAAAAATTCTCTTAACAGCAGTTAAGTATGATTCCTTAGGTTGTGACTTAAATCTAGCACACAAACACACACTAAATTGAATATCTGGTCTGCTTGATGTTATGTAAAGTAATGATCCGATCATACCTCTATAGAGCTTTTGATCAACATCCTTTCCTTTTTCATCTAAGTCAAGTCTGGTCGATGGACTCATTGGTGTACAAATTGATTTTAGCTTTAGCATATCAAATATCTTTCTTGGTTGATGAAGATTCCTTTCTCACTTTGCTTGATTTGAAGGCCAAGAAAGTACTTCAGCTCACCCATCATGCTCATCTCAAATTCACCTTACATTTCTTTAACAAAGTTCTTGCATAAAGCCTCATTAGTTGCACCAAACACAATGTCATCCACATAAATTTGAACAACAATTAAATCCTTTAAATATGTTTTAATAAACAATGTAGTATCAATACTACCTCTAACATAACCTTTTTCAATTAGAAATTTAAAAGCCTCTCATACCAAGCTCTAGGAGCTTGTTTCAATCTATATAAGGCTTTATGAAGTTTGAAAACATGTTCTTGTTTTTCAAAGTCTACAAATCTTGGTGGTTGTTCAACATACACTTCCTCTTGAATAAATCCATTTAAAAATGCACTCTTTACATCCATTCGGTACAATTTAAAATTCATAAAGCATGCAAAAGCAAGCAACAACCTTATGGCTTCAATCCTAGCAACCGGTGCAAAGGTTTCATCATAGTCAACTCCTTTCTCTTAGTTGTATCCTTGGGCTACTAACCTAGCTTTATTTAGAACAACATTTCCTTGCTCATCTACCTTATTTCTAAACACCCATTTTGTTCCAACAATAGGTTGGTTTAAAGGTCTAGAAACTAATGACCATACACGGTTTCTTTTGAATTGATAAAGTTCCTTTTGCATGGCCAATATCCAGCTTTGAGATATGAAAGTTGAAAACTAACAAGTCTTTCTTGTTGCTCTCCTAGTCTTAATTCCTTGAGAAGTGTCACCTATGATTTGTTCTTATGGATGCTCTTTTGCATATCTCCAACTCCATGAAAGATCACTATGCTGAATTTATGTTATTTGCAAATTTTCTAGAGGTGGAGTTTCATTTTCTCTTCTAAATGTGCTTTCTTCATTATTTTTATTATTCTCGAAGCTCATTTCTTCCATTTGCTTTTCTAGGATTTCTACATCATCATCATCAGCATGAATTTCCTTTTGTAAGGCATTGGACTCATCAAAAACTACATGGATAGATTCTTCAAGAATTAAAGTTCTTTTGTTAAAACTCTATAAGCCTTTGAGTTTAATGCATATCCTAAAAATATTGCCTCATCATTCTTTGCTTCAAACTTACCTAAGGATTGTTTTCCATTGTTTAACACAAAACACTTACAACCAAAACTCCTAAAGTGTGAAATATTATGTTTCCTACCTTTGTAAAGTTCATATGGAGTCTTTGATATCATGGCTCTAATTGAGACTCTATTAAGTATATATGCTATTGTGTTCACTACCTCAGCCCAAAAATATTTTAGTAAGTTATTCTCACATAGCATAGTTCTAGCTATTTCTTTTAAGGTTTGATTTTTCCTCTCTATAACTCCATTTTGCTGGGGTGTTCTAGGTGCAGAAAAATTATGATCCAACCCCTTTTCATTACAAAATTTCTCAAATTCATCACTTTCAAATTCTCCTCCATGATCACTCCTAATACTAACTATGGATAGTCCTTTTTCATTCTCAACTTTCCTACAATGACTTATAAATACTGGTAGAGCATCACTCTTATGAGCAAGAAAATAAATCCAAGTGAACCTAGAGTAGTCATCAACTATCACAAAGCCATAAGATTTTCCTCCTAGACTAGTTGTAGTTATTGGACCAAATAGATCAATGTGCAACAATTCAATAGGTCTAGTTGTTGACACAATCTTCTTAGTCTTAAAGGATGTTCTAACTTGTTTTCCTAGTTGGCAAGCATCACATATTTTATCATTTTTAAATTTTATATCCAGTAGTCCAACAACTATATTTTTCTTGATTAATTTTGACATAGTATGCATGCTTACATGTACTAGTCTACTATGCCATAGCCAATTATCATTTTCAGCATTTGCCACTAAACACCTTTCACAATTCATTTCAAGATCTTCAAGAAATACAACATACATATTCTTTAATCTTCTTCCTATAAATGAGACTTTATTTGTGCTTATATCTATTACTTCACACTTATTGAACCAAAGCATACTTTAAATCCTTTATCACACAATTGACTAATGCTCAATAAATTATGTTTCAAGCCTTTAACCAATAACACATGACTAATTTGAGTTTGAGAGTTCTTACCAACCGTTCCTATACCATGGATTCTACCTTTTGAATCATCACCAAAGGATATGGTTTCTCCATTTCTTTTGTGTAGCTTAGCAAATAGCATTTCATCTCCTGTCATGTGTCTTGAGCAACCACTGTCCATATACCAAGGCTGCTTCTTCTTAAGTTGAGGTCTTGAACATGTGTCCTTTAAGTGCGGCTCAACCTACAAAGCAGAATTTCAGTTTTTCTTTATAGGTACCCATACTTTGATGGGTCCTTGATTGGTAGCAGCAACATAGGATCCTTTTGGAACCCATATTTTTCTTAGTTTCTGTACATTTCTTTTCTATTGCAATCATAAGATAAATGGCCAATTTTATTGCAATTATAACACCTAGATGATGCATTAGCATAATTTTTCTTGTGGTATGCATTTCTTTTTAACGTTTCATTTTTTAAACTTTTAAAAGCTGTGTTTTCATCAAGTGTTTTTTGCAAAGCTTCAAACTTATTGTCCAACTCTAATTTTAAAATGTCAAAATCTATTTTTGAGTGTTCTAACTCAACTTGCAGAAAATTTATTTGCTCAAAAACATAATTGAACTCTTCTCTTATCGTTTTTAAATCATTTTCAAGGGATGTAGTCTTTTTCTTTAAAATCTTGTATTTTGAAAAGAGATTTTCAAATTCATCATAAAGGCACTCATACTCATCTTGTAAATCATCAATAGAAATATCACAAGGGGATGAGGATACCTCAGTTTCATCATCCTGTGCCATCAAACACAGATTTGCTCTTTGTTCAGCTTTTTCTTCCACACTCTTAGAACTTGATGTGTCACTGTCTGACCAAACAACTGCCACCATTCCCTTCTTTGATTTCTTGTTTTTCTTTGGAGTCTCATCTTTCAGCAATGGGCATTCAGACTTGAAATGTCCAAGCTTCTTGCATTTGAAGCAAGTCAGCTCATCCTTTTTATTGGAGTCATTTTTGTTTCTAGTTCTTCATGAAGAACCTTAATATTTTCTAAACCCTCTTCTAGCCAATCTACTGTTTCTTTTCCCCATAAGTTTCTAAATTTCCTGACAACTAGTGCTAACTCTTCATCATCATCACAAGATAGCTATTTCAGCTCTTCTTCAATAATGCTGGCTTTTAATACAATGCTCTTTTTCTTTTCTTTTGCTTCCCTCCTATCTTCTTTTTCTTCCTTGAGTTCTAGCTCATGAGTAAGGAGAGAACCACAAATCTCATCTAGAGTAATAACATTTAGGTCTTTGGCTTCTCGAATTGTAGTCACTTTAGGCTTCCAATTTTTTGGTAGGCTTCTAAGAAGTCTTTTAACAATCTCATGCTCGGGTATTGGTTTGGCTAGCTGACTAAGTTTGTTTGTGAATCTATCTAACATGCTGGTGATATATTCACTAGGCTCTATCTTAAGTATTTCATAATTATGAGTCAAGAGGGCTATCTTGGACTCCTTGACTTGAGAAGTCCCTTCATGGATAATTCTAAGTTTATCCCACACTTGTTTAGCTGTTGTATAGCTTGATACTTTGTTGAATTCAGTGAGAGTCAAGGCACAATGCAATGTATTGATAGCCTTAAAATTTGTTTGGACTTTCTTAGTTTCAGCCTCGGTCCATTCAGACCTTGGCTTAGGCATCATCTCATTGGTTACTACATTTAACGTTGAAGGAATAAAAGGTCCATCAGTTATGACATCCCGCATTTCATAATCAATTGCTCTAACGTATATTGACATTCTAGTGCTCCAATAAAGATAGTTAGAGCCATCAAATAGAGGTGGTCTGTTTGTCGATTGTCCCTCAGCAACTATGAATTTTCGGAGAGCCATGTGGATCCTCCCAAAGGGCGTTAGACCTTAAGAACAGGAAACTAGCTCTAATACCACTTGTTGGTCCCAATTAAATGTGCAAGAGGGGGGGGTGAATAGCACTTTTTGGCTCTTGGCAAGTTGAAGAACTAATTTAAAAAGTAATGAAAATAAAAACAGAGTAGATAATGTGCAAGAATTTAGAGTGGTTCGGTTCAAGACCTACATCCACTACCTTGATTATTCAACTAAGGATTTTCCAACCAATCCACTAAGAACCGATGAAATTCACAAGCTTTCACCAAGCTTTACAATGGCTTTTACCAGGCTCAACCAAAACCTTTCACAATAGTTTTTCCCGAGCTCAACTATAACCCAAACCCTAACTTTTCAAGGCTAAGTTCGAACCTTTAACTGAACAAGCAATCCTAGCTTGATTGAACCCTTTAGAGTGACCCTTTCACTCTATGAACATAAAAAAAAAAGAAATAGAAATGTACCTACGATCACAAAGTTGATCTAAGTGGTACAAGTTGAACTGCAAAACCCAACTACAAAGATGGGCATTGAGTGCAGTATTGTACAGAGAGATTTTTGCTGGTTTTTGAGCTTTTTTGCTTGGAATCCTTCTCTATTACGTTTCTAGCCGTTAAAACCCTCTTTTATTCTTTGAGAAACAACTCTGATGGTAGTTTGACAATTTTTTGGCCATTGGAAATAGTTGGGAGTTGGTTCTAGCCGTTAATCTATCTTTTAGTGTAGAGTTTAAACTTGCAAGCAGAATGCTCTTAGTCAACTCACCGATATCTTAGTCGACTAAGTTGTCTCTGTCTTCTGATCCCAATTTTTGGCAGTTCTGGCAGTGTGCACTTAGTTGACTAACTCATTCCTTGGTCAACTAAGTTGGTTCTGTTTCTCAATACTCTTCAGCCCGTCAACTTTTGATTTAAATCTTAGCTGACTAACTCTTCATTATTTGACTAAGGGGCTTCTGTCTTGTTGATCAATTGTGACTTCCTTAATTCTATGCTCTTTGATATGTGCATTTGAATGATTGATTAAATATTTGCATACAAATTTATTCTTGCAGACTCAATCAAAAATATTAGACACCAATGAAATGAGAATGTTTTATTATCATAAAAAACTAATGGAGCCAACACTTTTTGAATACCATAATCCTAAGCTTTATGTGTCTAAGAGGTATTTGAAGATCCTTTTCATAGTAACTAAATGTGATTCCTTAGGACATGATTAGAATCTTGCACACAAGCAAACACTAAATAGTTTGTCAGATCTACTAGCAGTTAAGTATAGTAGTGAGCCAATCATACCTCTATAGAGCTTTTGATCCACACTGTTTCCTTTCTCATCTTTATCAAGCTTAGTGGAAAGACTCATTTAAGTGCTAATTGATTTTAACTTCATCACATCAAATTTTTTTAGCATTTCTTTTGTGTATTTTTCTTGATTTATGAAGATGCCATCCTCACATTGCTTGATTTGTAGGCCAAGGAAAAACTTTAGTTTTCCCATCATACTAATTTCAAACTCAACTTGCATTTTCTTAGCAAAATTCTCACATAAAATTTCATTAGTAGCACCAAATACAATATCATCCACATAGATTTGAACTTCAATTAAATCATTCAAGCATTTCTTAATGAATAATGTTGTGTCATCACTTCCTTTAATGTAACCTTTTCCAACCAAAAATTTTGAAAGTATTTCGTACCAAGCTCCAAGAGCTTGTTTTTGTTCATACAAAGCTCTGTGCAATTTTTAAACATAATCAATTTTCTCAAAGTCTTCAAAATTAGGGAGTTGTTTAACATTAGCTTTTTCTTGAATAAAACCATTTAAAAAAGCACTTTTCACATCCATTTCAAATAATTTGAAATTCATGAAACATGCATAAGCAAGTAATAATCTTATAGCTTCCAATCTAGTAACAGGATCAAAGGTTTCATCATAGTCAATAATCTTATAGCTTCTAATCTAGGTGCAGAAAAGTTGTGATCAAAACAATTTTCTTTGCAAAACAATTCCAAATTCATCTCATTCAAATTCTCCACCGTTGTCACTTCTAATGTTAACAATAAGGAGTCCTTTTTCATTTTGAACTTTTTTACAATGATTAGCAAATGTAGGCAATGCATCATTTTTGTGAGAAAGAAAATAAACCCATGTATATCTAGAATAATCATCGACTATAACAAAACCATATGATTTTCCTCCTAAACTAGTTATGTCCATTGGTCCAAACAAGTCTACATGCAACAATTCAAGTGGTCTAGAGGTTGATATGACTTTCTTAGCTTTAAATGAAGTTCTAACTTGTTTTCCAAATTGACATACATCACAAATTTGAACATTTTCAAGACTAATCTTAAGAAGTTCAATAACTAAATTTTTTTCTTGTTAGTTTTGCAATGGTGTGCATGTTTACATGTTCAAGTCTTTGATGCCACAACCGGCTATTGTTCTCATCATTTACCGTAAGACTTGTCTCACATTTAGTATTAGGTCTTCAACAAAAATTACATACATGTTTTTAATTTTTGTTCTCAATGAATAAAAATTTGTTAAAGCTAATATATATTACTTAACATTTATGAGAATCAAAACATACTTTAAAACCTTTTTCCCAAAGTTCACTAATACTCAATAAATTATGCTTTAAACCTTTGACAAAGAGAACATGATTGATTTAAGCTTAAGACTTTTACCAATGGTTCCCATTCCATGAATTCAACCTCTTGAGTCATCGTTGAAAGATACTGTACCATTTTTCTTCTTGTCATGTTGAGCAAAGAACATTTCATTCCCTATCATATGCCTCGAGTAGCCACTATCCATGTACCAAGACTACTTTTGCTTTAGTTGATCCTTTAAACATTGTCCTTTTAGTTTAGCTCAACTTGTAAAATAAATTTTTAGTCTTTCCGTTTAGGTACCTATACTTTAATAGGTCCTTAAAGGATAGTTGATACATGTGAACTTTCTAGCATCTAAATCATTTTTGTTTTGGGAAAGCTTTTTCTTTTATGATAGCATTCATAAGAGATATGACCTTTTTTGCCACATACATAGCACCTAGGTGAGAGACCATGAATATTTCTTTTAAGATTTACATTTCTTCTTGGTGTCTCTTTCGTTGAGGCCTTAAGAGCATCATTTTCATTTAAAGCGTTTTGCAAGGCTTCATTCTTGTTTTCAAGCCTTAATTTGAAAAGTTCAAAATTTGTTTATGAATACTCAAATTCAATTTAAAGAATATTTCTTCGTTCAAAAATATAGTTAAAGTAATGTTTTAACTTTTCTAATTCATCTTTACAAGATGTAGTTTACCTTTTCAAAGCTTTGTACTCCTGTGAGACCTTGACCTTTATAGACTCGTAGATAGAAGTATACGCGATATCCCTGATGAGGGGTAATTTCATCATTTCCTTAGTAAGCCCCTAAAAGTAAGTTTTAAACAATATTAAGGCCTAAGTAGGCCTAAGGCATAAATGAATTATGAAAATATGGGTCAAATGACAAGGAAACTAAAATTTTAATGATTTTCATGATAGAGGCAAAATGGTCATTTTTCACCTTGTGTTAGAATTTTTAAGTTTTCATGAACCCGAGCATTTCTAGACCATTATGGACCTTGTCCCAGTGTCAAAAGAGTAAAAAGATTTCATAAAGGATTGAAAGAGAACAAGCTAATTTGTGGACGAGCATTTTCGTAATTTAAGTGAAGTGGATAAGCATGGGCTATAAATATCTTGTTTTTCTAGTAGCTTCTTTATTCTCCAGCAGTTTTTCTCCTTCTTCTTCCTCTCATCTCACGTTACTTTCATCCCCCATGAAAGCTTGATAAGAAAGCTCCACAACCTTCCTCAAATAGCTCCAAATTTCATGCTTTTGGTGCACCCTTTCCATAAACCCTTGTGCTCTTCCACTTTCCCTCTTTAAAACCCTTGAAAAAAATCTTATTTCCATACTCTCTCTCACTAGTTTGGTGTTTTAGAGAGAGAAAGAGGAAGCTTCAAAAATAGCTTGAAAGTTTTGGAAAGAATTTCAAATACAAGCTACCAAGGTGAGTAGTACACTAGAATTGAGTTTTGGTGTTAAGAATGATTAGTGTTTAGATTTGGGGGTGAATTGGTAGTGAGAATAGATAGCCATTTAAATGGCCATTGAAGCTAGCTAAGAGAAAGCTTTTAGAATTTATAAATATGTGGCTTGAATTAATGGCGATGCTAATGTGATAATAGGTTCCAACGAAGCCCCATCACCCCATTTGGACAATTAGAGAAGTAGAGTCAACAAAAGGTTCAACAAGATAACAGTGAGTGGACTTACATTTCAAAATTTGTTTTGGGAATGTAAACTTATTTGCACAATATACTTTAATGATTTTATCCAACTTTCCTTAAAAAAGAGTGCTTTGGGAACAAGCCTTTGATAAATTGATTTTATGTTGTGACATGTGGTTGTTATGGATTCATGCACTACTACATTATGTTGGTATATATATAGATATATATATATGTTGTGTATGATGGTTGATATTGTGTGATGATTATAACCGTGTGGGTGCACAATGTGGGGGGATGCACATGCCATAATGGTGGTGGTGAGGGAGATGATGATAGTGCCCGTGTGCACGATGTGGGGGGATGTACACGATGGCACTGATTGTACACGATGTGGGGGGATGCACATGATGACTCCAACTATGTGCACGATGTGGGGGGATGCAAATGAGTTGGATGTGATGATAGTGGTATTGGCATTTATCCATGTGTGTATATGTAGATATGTTTAGAGAATGAAAACTCATGTAAATGGTTTATGGTTCAAATGCATATGAATTTGGCATGTTGAACTTTGGAAACCTTTATGTGTTTTATGTTGATTTTGTCATTTCAGCAGGATGTCTTTTTCTTGAAAGAAAGGAAATTTGTTTCTTACTACTCTGTTTCTCGCTGTAGAGAGATTCATTCTTGCTACAATGAGAAACTCTCGGGTTGGAGGGGTAAGGCTAGTTGAAAATCTCGCTACAGCGAGAATGTTACTGTAGCTTCTGGCTATAGCGAGAAACTTTCTGTTTTGTGACCAAAAATTTCGCTTCAGCAAAAAACTTTCTGTTTTGCTCCTCATTTGGTTCGGTTGCTACCCTATTTTCCATTTTTTTGAGACCATAGTTGAGCATGGACTTCCAACATTAAGGAATAAATGAATTAAGTTTAAAATGAGGAGGTTTGGTAAGAAACCCTTGGCCAGTTAAGAAACCCTTGGCTAGTTGATAATTTAAGTCAAGTGTTGCTGCAGCGAGGACCCGTCGTTTATTTGACCTGATTCTCATGAATGCTATTAAACTTTTCACTCTCCAAATCTTTTGTTGAGCATGGACCCTTTTCATAAAGTGATTTACTCATGTGGGGTTTACATGAGGGGTTTTAATAAGAACTAAAACAAATTGCATTATTTTGAAAAAATGAATGCATCATGATTTCGTTAAACATTACTTAATGTTTGCTTGTTCCCTTCTTGTTCACTCACTGGGTTTATACTCACCGTTTTCAACTTCATGTTTTCAAATTAAGAGGTAGTCAGTAATTAGGTCGAGGTGACCTCGTAGATTCGACTATTGGTAGGTGTCTTGGCATTCAGTAGCTGTACATTTGCCCCGAGTCTCTCCGCTTGAAATCGAGTCTTCTTTTTGAGATGTATAGAGAACGCTGATGTAAATTATTATGATACATGTTATAGAAAATGTATATATATATATATATATATATATATACTTGATCGATATGCCACTATGAGTTAGCAANTAGTATATATATATATATATATATATATATATACTTGATCGATATGCCACTATGAGTTAGCAATGTTTAGTATTATTTTGATTCAAAGTTATGAAATATGACTTCAGTAATGTTGATGGAGTAATGAACAAATCATGTAAATAGGCTTGCTTGGGCTTAGTGGGCTATGTCCATTGGGCCCATGCGCCGGTCATGGCTCGAAATTTGGGTCGTGACAACTTCAATGCAAGTTTTTCAAATTCAACATATAAGCATTCATATTCTTCTTGAAATTCATCAATTGAAATATCACAAAAGATTAGAAGATACCTCAGATTGAGCATCTTTAGCCATTAGGCAAAAGTTTGCTCTCTCTTCCATTTTCTCTTCATCAACCTCTAAGCTAAATGTGTCACTATCAAACCAAGTTGTTACCACCATAGCTCTTTTTGATTTTTTTGTTCTTTATGGGGGGTTTCTTCCTTGAGCAAAGGGCATTTTGATCTAAAGTGACTAAGTTTCTTACATTCAAAACATATTACATCATCCTTCTTGTTAGGTTCATTTTTGTTTTTGATTTTCCATGAAGAACCTTGATCTTTTCTATAATTTCTCCTACCAAGTCTTCTATCTCTTTGTCCCATAGGCGTTCTGATCTTCTAGCTACCATGGCCAACTCTTTATCCTCGTCACATGATAGATTTTCTAACTCTTCTTCAAGAGTGCTTGCTTTCAAGGCAATGCTTTTCTTCTTCTCTTTGGCTTTCTCTCTTGTCTTCTTTTTCCTCTTTTATAAGTTTCAGCACATAAGTGAGAAATGAGCCACAAATTTCATCAAGTGTGATAACATTTAAGTCCTTAGCTTCTCAAATAGTAGTCACTTTTGACTTCCAGTTCTTAGGTAGACTTCTAAGAAGTCTTTTGACAAGTTCATGTCTAGAAATTGGTTTGCCTAATTGTCTAAGCTTGTTGGTAATATTGGCGAATCTATCAAACATGCTAGTGATATCTACATTTGGTTCCATTTTGAACAATTCATAGTTGTGGGTGAGAAAAGAAATTTTGGACTCTTTAACTTTTAAAGTCTTGTCATGAATGATACTAAGTTTATCCCAAATTTGTTTGACTGTGGTACAGCTAGACACTTTATTCAATTCAGTAGGAGTTAAGGCACAATATAGAGTATTGATAGCCTTGAAATTCATTTAAACTTTTTTTTGTTTTAGCTTTAGTCCATTCAGATCTTGGCTTAGGAATTCTTTCACTAGTTAAAACATTTGTGGTTGAGAGAATATAAGGTCCATCAATAATTACATCCCACATTTTACAATCATTAGCTCTAATGTATATGGACATTCTAGTGCTCCAATAAAGATAGTTTGATCCATTAATTAAAGGTGGTCTATTTGTGGATTGTCCCTTAGCAAGTACAAATTTTTGTAGGGCCATTTGGATCTCCCCTAAGGATATTAAGCCTTAAAAGAAAAAAGGTTAGGCTCTAATACCACTTATTAGTCTCAAAAAGTGTGCTAAAAGGACAGTGACTAGCAGTGTCACTAAAATTAATTCCCAATTAAGAGCTTTTTGATAGAAGTTGATGAGAGATGCCTAAAACTCGTTGGAAGAGTGATATAAAAATAAGTAAAACAAAGAAATGAAGGAAAGTAGACAATGCTTAACAATTTATAGTGGTTCGGTCCCCTTGACCTACATCCACTATCGTAATCTTCCAATCAAAAATTCAAACCAATTCATTAAAATCAATGAAATTCCTAAGCTTCCACCAAGCTTTTATAATGACTTTCACAAGCTCATCCACAACTTTTAACAATGAATTTTCTCAGGTTCAACCAACACCATAAACTAACTTTTTAAAGGCTAAGTTAGAACCTACAGCATAAACCAAGCTAACCCAAGCTTAATCAACCCCTCAAAGTGCCTCGAACACTCTAAGTAAGCAAGAAATACAAATATGAAGGTCTACTTATGATCACTAAGTTGATATAAATGGTACAAGATGAGGTTCAAAACTCTATTACAAAGATTGGAGTGGAATACAAGTGAAAGTGAGAGGCTTTTTGCTATTCTTGGTTTTTTCAAGCTCTTGGAAGCATCTCATGCTCATTTTAGCCATTAGAGATGTCTTTTATACTTGGAAAATTAGCTTTCATGAATTTGTACAACTTCTAACCATTAGAAACAGTTTAAGAGCCATTTTAGCCATTACTTTGTCTTCAAGCATTCAAATTTAAATTCTCAAGAAGTGAGCCTTTAACTGGTTACCTATAATCTTTAATTGATTAAGTCTTCTCTGTTTTGTAATCTGCTTCACTGTGTTAATTGGTTAAGAATGGCTTTATCGTTGAAGAGCTTACTATTTTCAAGCAACAACTTCACCAACCTCTTTTTGTTTGATTGATCCTTTTTTCAATTAGTTTAGGCTGATCTTCCTTCTATCTTAAATAGTCATAAATATTGTTTGCCCAACCAAGACTTATTCAACTATTGTTAAAAAAGTTGACTTGTAGCACTTCATTTAGAACTTCATTTGTGAATCTTAGCTTATTAACTTCTTTGGTTAACCAGTTAAGAGGCTTTAGTTTTTTCCATGATTGATTATTTGACCTCTTAACTTGGAGAGTTTTAAGAGTTGCTTTCAAATGATCATTCTATTAAGTGACTTAGTTTTTATCCAGCACACTCAAGTAATATGGTTAGACATTAAGGAATGGGAACAATTTATTATCATCAAAAACTCATAGAGTCAACACTCTATAGTCACTCCACAACAAACTTTTCATCCAAAAGCATTTGCACCTCCAATTGCACCTTGATCATTTCTAAAATTGAACATTTTCCAATTCCCAATGTCAACCCCTAATCTTTTACCTTTGCTAATTGAGAATCAATACCTCAGTCATGCGCCAATGAAGACATTTTCAACCTCAGTCATGTGCGAATGAAGACATTTTCAAACCCATCGACAAGGAATTATGACCCTAATGTTAAATGTGACTATCACATAGGGGTAATTGAACACTCAAGGTATGGCATTGTATAAGGCATTATATGGTCAAAGATGTAGATCACTTATTGGATGGCTTGAAGTTGGAGAAAAAAAACACTGAGGACCAGAGATGGTCCAAGAAGCTGAGCAATGTGTCCATATAGTCCAAGAAAGGATATTAACAGCTCAAAGTCAGCAAAAATCATACAATGATAATATGCAAAAATCTTTAGAGTTTGAGGTCAGGGATTATGTGTTCTTAAAGGTATCACTGACCAAAAGAGTTAGAAGATTCAAAAAGAAAAGGAAACTAAGCCCTGGATACATCGGACCCTTTGAAGAGTTAAAGCACATAGACACAGTTGCTTATCACTTGGCATTGCCACCAAATTTGTTCGATGTTCACCCAGTTTTCCACGTATTCATGCTTAGGAAATATGTTCCTTATCCTTCGCATGTGGTTCATATGATAAGGTCCAGCTACAAGATGGACTTACTTATAAAGAGTAATTTGTAGACATATTAGGTCCGTAAGTAAAACAGCTTCACTCCAAGGACATTGCTACGGTGAAAGTGTTATGGCAAAGCCATTCAATTGAAGAAGCAGCATGGGAACTTGAAGAGGAAATGCAAGCAAAATATCTTCCTTTTTTTTTTAGGTTTAATACATGTTTTATTTCCTGGTATGTGATTTGAATACGGGGATAAATTTCTATAAGGAAGGGAGAATGTAACACCACTAACTTTGCTTATGGATTATGGAAATATATTGATTAAGGTATTTGAAGAATTTATTTAAATTTTGTTGCATATGCTTAGAGATTTGAGAATATGCGTATGTGTATGAAGAATGATTTTTAAATCTATTGTGCATTCAAGGATTTTAATGATAAGTTGAATATGTTAAGTGTATGTAAGTCTACACTTTGACATTTAGTCAAAATCTTAGAGAAATGTTTGATAAATCTTGAATTTTGAAATTTAGATAGAGATTTGATTTATACTTGAGTATATGTTTAAACAATTTTGAGTTATATGAAGGATTAGAAGTGTTTGTTTGAATGAAAATGAATTAGGTACTTAAATGAGTGAGTTTGAGAAACTTTCAAGAAGTGAAAATCTCAAATTTGGGTAAGATCTGTCAATAAATGTTCTACATCTTTTGATAGATACAAGATAGAAGGCTTGGGAAGGCAATTTGGATGAATATCTATCAATAGATTCACCTTAACTATCGATAGATCTAGACGAAATTGATCGATAGATAGCCATACGAATTTAATGTAACCAAATTGAGAAACATTTATTGATAGATGCACAGAATCTATCGATAGATAGCTAAACAGGGAAAATATGAAGGGGTCTAGTGCACCATCTATCAATAGTCTAGACAAATTTATCGATAGTTGAAAATCAACGCCCAAAAATTTTAGTGGGATCTATCGATAAATGCCTCTCATCTATCAATAGATCAGCTTGGAAATGCAAAAATAAAAAGGGGTCTGGGCCATTTGCCCATTTTAAAACAAAAAAAGAAACTTTTCCCACTCTCCACCCTTTGAAACCCTAAACCCCAAGTGGGATTTAGAGATCATTTGAAATGGATTGGAGCTTGGGAAACCATTATTGAGGTAAGATTACACCTTTTTACTGATTGATTTTTTATTTAATTGGTTAATAATTTAGAAATCTATTTGCTTCAACTTTGGTGAAATTTTTCCTTGGAGTTTGTTAAAGATTTGGGCAACCTAGCATTGAAGTTAAGGATTTAAGCTTTTGAACTTAAGATTTGAAACCTAGGTTTTATACTATGAGTACTTGAGATAAAAGCTAGTATGAAATGCTGAAAACTTTTGAAAGCAAAGAAATAATTTTTCTTTTAATTCGTTCAAAGGGAAAATAGAACCACTAACATGTTGGTGAGCTAAAGAAGCATTGGAGGCTTAAACGTTGAGCTTGGCTGTAGGAGTGCCTTTGTTTTTCACTGTGAGTGGGTTTTTTTTTAATAAATACATGTGATGCATGACATATTGTTGAATGCACTAACATGGTACTATAATGTATGTATGCCTAGATGAATATGCGTAAGCTAAATAACTATATATATATACATATATATGATGTGAATGTGTGTGTCTTAGTGCAAGCCACAAGTGGCATATGTTTGAGCCTTGACTAGGAGGTCTAGTGAACATGATGAATATCTAAGAGTAGTTTAGCAAGACAACTAACCTCTCGAAGGGTTATGAGTATTTGATGCCTTAGAGAAATAAAGGCATTTAGAGACGATGGTGAGCTGAATGATCCTTGAAGCTCATAAGAGTAATCTTTGATATGGAAATGTGGAATATGTGATACCTAAAGCATGATGGCTTTATTTTTGGATTTGTATTCCATCCAATGATTAAGAATTTTGAATGTTGATTTGATTTAAGCTTGAGTGGAATCGTGTTCCTTATGACTATGTTTTGTGCCTGCAAGGATAGTGGCAAGCAGGGATAGTGGTATAATTCCTACCTATGATTCCTGCCTATAGTGTTTTGATGCCATCCGTCGAGTATCTCCAGATGATGACTTTGATATCCACCAACTACCTTAATGTTGAGCGTGATTTGATTTTCCTCCGGTTACTTTAGCATCGTGCATGATTTGATTCTCCATTGACCGCTTTAGGCCTGCATGTGATTTGACTCCACCAATTGGCCAACGAATGTGATTTGATTATGTCTAGGGAGGACAACTCTATGATTGTGATTTAAACTATAAGTGACATGATACAACCTCAGATAGGTAGAGGTAAATTTCAATTTGATATGGTACTCCAACAACTATGCAGTGCCTATGGATATTATTAGGTAATGGCTTCTAGAGTGACCCTAATTCGATATGCATGTTTTTTGGAGACATAGTGGCGTGTGTGAAATATGGGATTTGTGAATTAGTTTAGGGATGAATAATATGCCCCTAATGTTGAAGATGTTTGTTAGTATACTTTGTTGCATTAATAATGCAATATATATATGTTTGTCAACACCAACATATTTGATTTATCTACACCCCTCATTGAGTATTAGATGACTCACCTATTTGCTTGTACCATGTGCAAATAAATAGGCCACTAGACAATGCATGGCTAATGTCATCCTTTGATAGACCAATTTTTACATCCGATAGGTTTCTTATCTGATGAGTCCATTCCACTGAGTCTAACTTGGGTCCTTTTGTGTTTGATTAGCTTCCAATTTGGGACTGTGTTGCCATATGATGTTACTGTTTTAGGGGTTGTTGAGACAAACTCGTTTTGTTAGCCAATGTATGGCTTATGTATATATTCAACAGTTTGTACGAACTATGTGCCAAGGGGCAATTTACATGTCTTTGAATTCAAATTATGTTAAGAATATATTTGAAATGTAAAAACCCTTGGCTGTATAGATATATATTTTATCTTCTGATGTGATTCGAGTCTTTAAAGCTTGCTTAGGTCACGTGGGCCTTGCCTATTAGACTCATGCGTCGGTCACAATTCTCGATTCAAGTCATGGTAATAAGATTACATGGTGTTTTGGTAACAATAGTGTCCAATAGAGGACTATAGTTCATTAGTCAGGTTTGGAGGAAATTGTAACAGGCCTTAGGCACAAGATTGAATTTTAATATGACCTTTCATCCAGAAATGGATAGTTAGTCTAAATGCACTATTCAGATGCTCCAAGATGTGTTGAGAGCATTGTGCTTGACTTTGGAGTTTCATGGGATCATTACTTGCCTTTAGCCGAGTTTGCTTATAACAATAATTATCAAGCCACTGTTCGTATGGCACCGTATAAAGCTTTATATGGGCGGAGACGTAGATTGCCTATTGGTCGGCCTGAAGGATGGAAATGAAAGCTCTTAAGGCTAGAGATTGTCCAAGAAGCTAAGTGAAGTGTTCATGTAATTCGAGAAAGGATGTTCGTGGCTCAAAGTCAACAAAAATCGTACATCAATAATAGATGGAAACCTTTAGAGTTTAAGGTTGGGTGTCATGACCCAAATCGCGGGTCATGACTGGCACATGGACTCAATGGACATAGCCTACCAAGCCTAAGCAAGCTTATCTATGTGACTTCATTCATCGATTTCATCATTTGTTCTTACAACCGTATTTCATAATTCTTATCAACGAGTATTTCAGTACTTTTCTATCGAAACCATATATTCACATTTATATGATTCAAAATAATGTTTTCCATGCCATCTCGTAATGGCAACATTAATCAACATAAACATCTATTGCTTAAGATATATATATCTTAACATTTTACATCAGGGTACGTATGTTCCATGAAAATGACTCTAGACTTCCAACGGAGTGACCATAGTGAAGGTGCAGTTATTGAATGCCATTGATACCTACCAGAAGATGGATGAACGTGGACACCTCAATCTAGAAAACATGAATTTGAAAAAGGTGAGTATAAACTCAGGGAGTGAACATAAGAAGGGAACAAGCAATCGGTAAGGAGAACTTGGAAATCATGATGCATTTGTTTGAAAAACAATACAATTGATTTAATTTCTTACTGACAACCCCTCATTTCAAACTTTGATTAATAACCTCATAGTGTTGCAAAAACCCATGATCAATCCATGAAGTTAAATGGGTGAAAAATATGTCAGAATCAAGGAAGGTAGCAAGCATGACAGCAAGTTTCTCGATGCAGCGAGAAACGGTCTTAGTTTGCATATGTTTTGGTTTTTCAATCATATCTCCCACTACAGAAGTTCAATTTACATAATTTTTTAACCATTAGAAATCTAAGAGGAAGGGCTACAACTTTTATATTTACCACTTTGCCCAGTTATGATTGGAAGGTGGTCAAAATCTTTATCGAAATGAAAGCACTACACTAGAACCTGAGAGTTTCTCACTGTAGCAAGAATATATCTTGCTGCAGCGAGAAGCTTCAGTAAAATTTCTCGTTGCCGCGAGAACTAGGCCGATGTGACCCCCCCAACCCGAGAGTTTCTTGCTACAACAAAAATGAATCTCACTGTAGCGAAAAAATAGAGCAATTTGGTTAAAAGGGGTTTTGTTATATCAAAATCCATTTTCTTGTTGAATGAAAAGCAATTTGGGAGCAATTAACAATGCCAACATGCAACACAATCACAAATATTTCCATAACTTTCTATAACACACACACATATAGATATACATACATCATCATGCATACCATCCCGCCATACTCAGCTCAATGCAATATCATCATCATGTGTGCACTCCCTACTCGCACAGTTCAACATCATCATGTGTGAACTCCTTACTCGCACACTCTAACATCATCATGTGTGCATTCCCTACTCACACACTTCAACATCATCACACAACATTATTCATCAATGCACAACACATATTCATATATATACATACGAACATAATATAAGAGCACTTGGATTCATCCTTTTACACATTTCACATTTTCACAACATCAAAACATTTTATCAAGGGCTTATTCCCCGGAACACATTTTTAAAGAAAGGTTGGATAAAATCATTCAAATGTTTCGTCCAAATACATTTACATTTCCCAAAGAATTTTGAAATGCAAGTTCACTCACCAGTCTTTATTGATGTTTTAGTGGGCTCTAACTTCAACTAAGATTCCGAATGGAGGTGTGGGGTTTCGTTGGAACCTATCACACACAACAACATTACCATCAACCCAACTTGGCATTAATACTATTCCAAAGTTATTTTCTAAATTGAGTTCTACTAGTCATTCCTAACTAGCATCCAACTACCATTAAATGGCTATTATTTGCACTACTCTAGTCACACTAAAAATGATTAAACAATCTCAACAATAAAACACTTACAAATCGTGTATACTCATTAAAAATGATTAAACTTTTAAAATGATTTAAAAGTCAACATGGCATCGAGTTTGTTTATGATATACAAATTGCATGGTTTCAATACAAGTGCATCCTGTTTTCTAAAGATCTTTTGTATCGTTTACTTGTTCATTTCCTTTATTCATTCACTAAGTTTACACTCATTTTTTTCAACTTCATGTTTTAGTTTCAAGATCGAAGGTAGTTGGATCCTAGGTCTAGGTGCTCCCTCTTGTTCATCTTTCGGTATGTTCACTATGACCCTCAATGATAGTACCCACACCTAGAGTCATTTCGCTGGTTGTCAAGGGTCGGTTGTATGTTTATATGTGATGGTTTAATATAAATTGTGAGATTTGTTAGGAACTTTGAATGTACTTGATTTTCACGATTTAAATTTGAAGAGATTGTTATTAGAAATCACGAGTCTTAGATCCTAAAGAAAAAGAATTGATAGATTATGAGACCTCAACCTCTATAGGCTCGTAACTAGGCATAGACGCAATAACACAAGTTAGGGATAGTTTCATCATTTTCTCTAATAAGCTCCTAGAAGAAAGTTTTATGATATTTTAAGGTCTAAATAGGCATACGACCTCATAAATGATGTGTAATGATGAAAACATGAAGAAAAGTAGAAGTGGCAATAATTTTCAAAACATGGGCAAAATGGTCATTTTTAACCTCAAGTTAGAATTTTAAGTTTTTATAAACCCGAGCATGTCTAGAACATTATGGACCTTGTCCCAATGTCAAAAGAGTAAAAAGATTTCATAAAGGGTTGGAGGAAAGTAAGCTAAATTGTGGAAGGGCAATTTGGTAATTTCAAGGGAATCGATAAATTTGAGATATAAATATCTTATTTTCAGCAAGTTCTTCTCCCATTTTCTAGCAGTTTTTTTCTTCTTCTTCCTTCTTCTCTTTCATGTTGCTTCTAACCTCCATGGAAGCTTGATGTGGAGCTTGCATAATTTTCTCTCTCTAGCTCTAAATTTCCATACCTTTGTACCCTTTTGACTAAAATCCTTGTATTTTTTCACTCTCTCACTTCAAAACCCTTGATAAATCTTATTTCCATACTTTTTCTCACTAGTTGGGCATTTTAAAGAGAGAAAGAGAGAATTACACCATTTGTTTGGAAGCTATTAGAAGAGAATTCAATTACAAAGAAACCCGAGGGTAAGTGATGAACTAATCTTGATTTTTAGCTGTGAATAATGGCTAGTAATTAGGACTATGAGCTGTTTTATTGTTGAGTATGTTCAATACTTTTTTCAGTGATTAAGATAGCGAACATAGATAGCCATTTAATGTGGCAATTGAAAGCTAGCTAAGAGATAGCTTTTAGGGTTCATAGTATGTGAATTGACCTATTGCTTATGCTAATGTGACCCTAGGTTCGAATGAAGTCCCATCCTTCCAATTGGATCATTAGGGAAATTAGAGTCAGCTAAAGGCTCAATAATAAATCGGTCAGTGGATTACCTATCAAAATTATTTTGGGAATATGACCGTTTTGTACAAAGTATTTGAATGATTCTATACAACTTTTGTTAAAACCAGTGCCTTGCGAACAAGCTTTTGATAAATCAATTTTATGTTACGACATGCAGTTATCATGAATCTCTATGCTGCAACATTATGTTGATATACATATATGTTTGAATATAGTGTTGTGTAATTATATTGACTCGGCTATGTGCGAGTAGGGAGTGAGCATAACCCGGTGATGACCCAGCCATGTGCAAGTAGGGAGTGCACATAAGCTGGTGATGATGACGATGTGATGGTGTGTATGATGATGATGGGTATACGTATATATATATATACATATGTAAATATGTGTGTTGTAGGAAATTAATGAGTAATGGTATCTGGTTGTAATGCATGTGAAACTTGACATGTTACACTTTGGAAAATTGTCATGCATCTCATGTTGGTTTGGACATTTCAGCAGGTTGGTTTTTCTTTGTGAAGAAGGACAAATTTTTCATTGGTGCCCTGTTTCTCCCTGTAGCGAGAATTATTTTTGCTGTAGCGAGAAACTCTAGGGTTTAAAGGGGTAGACTGGCCGAAAACTCGCTGCAGCGAGAAACTTTCTGTTTCTGGGTTACAATTTTGCTACAGCTAGATTGAATCTCGCTGCAGCAAAAAACTTTCTGTTTTGTCTTCTATCTTGTTCAATTATTGCCCTATTTTTCACTTATTTGCTACCATACCTGAGCATGGACTTCCAACATTAAGGACTAAATGAGTTAAGTTTAAAATGAGGAGGTTTAGTGAGAAACCCTTGGCCAGTTGAGAAACCCTCATTCGGCTAATAACTTAATCCCAACGCCGCTGCAGCGAGAATGCCTTTCTGTTGCAGCGAAGATTCGTTGTTGTATTTGACTTGCTTGCGTATCATTGAAGCTTTCATTCTTCAAATAGTTCGATATGTATAGGTTCATGATTTTCAAATGATTAATCATTTAAGGGCTTGACGAGGGCTTTTTTAATATGAATGGAACTAAATTGCATTGTTTTGAAACAAGTGCATCATGATTTTAAATTCTCCCTTGTTGTTGCTTGTTCCCTTCCTTGTTCACTCATTGGGTTTATACTCACCATTTTCAACTTCATGTTTTCAGATCACGAGGCAGCTGGTAGCTAGGACGAGGTGTCCTTGTAGACTTGTATCCATCTTTTAGTAGGTGTCTCGGCATTCAGTAGCTGTACATTCGTCCGAGTCCCTCCGCTAGAAGTCTAGTATTCTTTTGTTGTGTATAAACGAACCAAATGTAAATTATTAGAATACATGTTGTAGACAATGTATGTATATTTTAAATGAGTAATGCCAGTACGAGTTGGCAATGTCTATTACTATTTTGATTTAAAGTTATAAAATGTGACTTAGCAATATTTGATGGAACGATGAGTAAGATAAATAGATAGGCTTTCTTGGGCTTAATGGACTACGTCTATTGGGCCCTTGCACCAGTAATGGCTTGGAATTGGGGTCGTGACATAGATGGATTACTGATAGGTTTACAAAGAGAGGCTTGCTTAGGCTTGGTGGGCTATGCCTATTGGGCCCATGCGCCGATCATGTCCCAGGTTTTGGGCTGTGAGAGTTTAGGGTATATGTCAATGTCAAAAAAATAAAAAAAAAATGTTCTCTTGCAATATGAGGATTTTTTAATAAAATTTCGTGTAGTAAATTCTAGTCAGATTTATTTTCTCTTACTTAAATGTGAATGAGAGCAAGTATGAATGAAGAGGTTTCATTAAAGACATTTTTGTCCGAAAATCTTTTCTCTTGGCTAAAAATAGTTAAAATTATAGAATTATTTTCAAAAACACTGTATATTTTAAGGCTAAATTAAATTTTAACCCAAAAGAAGAATAAGGGACTCAAAATCAAAGGTTATGGAGGAAGACCCACTTAAAGGGGTATCATGGACAAGCAAAATCAGAAATAGGAAAGATAAGGCTAATCAATGACTTGCAATTAAGATTGGGGGGTAAAAAGAAAGAAACCAAAGGAAAGAAAAAAAGGAAGGAGAAGGCGGATGATAGAAGGGAGAAAGATAAGATAGTGACTGATTCTTTTACAAACAATGATGTAAGGCATAGGAATAAAAAAATATGGTCTGGATCATAAAAATGCTAGCTGATAGGGCAACTATTATGATTAGCAATGGTAAGTATACTAAAAATGAAATTGTGGAAAGATTCAGCAAAATGGAAAAGGTGAGGAATAATAATAACATAAAGGAATGAAGTGCTAGCAAAAAGAACTTGAATAGATAAGGATGAGGGGACTTGAATCAGAGATGGATTCCAAACCAGCTTCTGGTTAGAGGCTAATCTTTAGTGGCTAGTTTAAATAAAACTTGCAAGGGAATGGGGTCACACAAGTTTCGACAGTAGTAGGTCAGTTTTTATTCAATCTGTAAGAATGGCTTGAGTGGTTTCTTTGAGGTGATTGTTATGTTTTTGTTGTTATCGTTGTTGTCTTTTTCTTTTTAATGATTGAGGGATTTGTGATATTTCTTAGTTGATAGCTTTTTTGGACATTTTGGTCAAGGTTGTGACAAATGGTCTTGTTATGGTTATGTGACTGTGAATCGACACGTTGTGGGATAAAAGGTTGGTGTACAGGGCTTTCAATTTTTTAATAGGGCAAAGTTGCCTTGTTTTGTGTTTGGCATATGGAGTGGTTCAGAGAGGAGATTTATTATTTGGTATAGTAAAGGAAGTGGTAAAATCAAATTAAAATGGCTTGGTTTTTGGATTAATGGATGGGTGAGTAGAAATCAAAACCTGGGGGTTAGTTGGCTAAGACAAGCAAGTTTGGGCTGTTTGATTTGAATGACCCTAGTTTTTATACGTTTTGGTGCTAAATGGTCTCTTAAACATATCTAAGGGGTATCTTGGACCTTTTGAAATCGATGGAAATATGAACGGATCATCTCTTGATGGCTACTACGATTGACTATGCCCAATTGCTTTTGTTAGAAATAGGAAATTGAATTTTTGAGTTGTTCACGTTGTGTATGTCATTACAAGAAAACTAGTTTTTTTCGACGAAAAAAAATTTTGTGGGAAATTTTTACGAAATTTTGACGAAAATTTCTTTTGACTTTCTTTGACAGATTTCCAATGGACAAATTCTGTTGAAAATTCATCGAAATTTTTTTGGTGCAAAAAAAAATTTACTCCATCCAAACTTTTCAACAAAAATTTCCAATGGAAAATAATCCGTTAAAAATACGTCAAAAAGCTTAAGGTGCCAAAAATATTTAAATTTCACTAAATTTTCCAATCAAATTTTTCATTGGAAAAAGTGTTGGGTTTGGTTATGGACGGCATACTCGAAATTACGCAATGGAAAAAAATTAAAACTTTAAAAACAAAATATACCTTTACCCATAGATCATCATGGTGATATTTTAACACATAGAATGGCATATAAAATCACAAAATCATAAAAAAATTTTAATCTTAACTACCTCATATTGTTAGCAATTTGAATAAGACATGTTTTAAATATCACCATGTTTTGAATAAGACAAGGTTAGTTTCTAATTTTATGATTTTATATTCCATTCTATGTATTAAAATATCACCATGGTGATCCGTAGGTGGAGCTATGTGTATTGATCCCTTATTTTCAAACCATTTTATAAGGCACTTAAACCTTATTTAAAAGCTAGAAACCAAACCTCTACAAAAGCTGAGTAGAATCGGATTCTCCCATAAATAACACACCACAATGTCATCGGATTACCACTTTAATTGTAGAATTAATTTGTGCATCTTATGCACTAGCTAATCTTCAAAAATTTGACATTAAAATGAGATTAGTATGGCTAGAGATGTAAAATTTAAAAATTCACAATAAAATATGTCCAAAAATCTAAATAACTAGAACATATTGTAAAATTTAAAACTTACTTCTTTGTTTCCTACAGAACCTGTACACCTCATAACCTTTTCAAACAAGGCATCAACAATTGTTAGACATATTAATGTGTTAAAATCAAGCCATGGATGGCTCTAATACCACTGTTGGGTTTGACTATGGATGGCATGCTTGAAATTACGCAACAAAATAAATTAAAACATAATAAAAAACATACCTCCACCCACGCACCCGAGCATTTAACTCATTGGTTGCTGCATAATCCCCCTACCTAAAGAGCAGGGTTCGAATCCCCCCTCCCCCAATTATATATATATAAAAAAAACATACCTCTACCCACAGATCACCATGGTGATATTTTAACACATAAAATGGCATATAAAATCATAAAATTAGAAAGGAACCTTGCCTTATTCAAAACAGATTATTGAAACATGGGACAAATTGTTTAACTCTTCCCAGAAAGAATAACGTGTTTGATTTTTGTGTTTTGCTAATGACATTTTGCAAAATAACAGGTGAAAAGGAAGTGAATTTGTGAATGAATTCTACAAAGTACTTCTTGGAGTTCTCAAACATGTGTATGAAGTGGTGATGAGTATGGAAAGAAAACAGTAACCAGACTGGTAAGTTATACAATTTTAAGCAGTCTTTTTTCTGTTGTTTCTGTCAAATTGATTTGCTACTTAAGGTTTTGGGTACTAATCCGATGTTGTGTTAAAATTTTTTTATGATTGCTTCCATCACCTTGTAAGAATATAGGCTTGTATGTAAAACATTGTTATTTTTGGTTAATTCAACTTTCTTCCTATCTCTCTTTTTCTCATTACACATGATGTATTGCTACGAATGCATATGCTTTTAGTGTAAGCCTTGCAAGCCAATTGATTTTGTGCTTTTAAAACACTACATTAATTAGTCATATTTCTTATTATATATATATTATAAATATTTTATATAATGTATAAGGTATTTCTTTATCCATGATTTTATTTATAAAGAGTTATGAGAGATTTATGTAGATGAAGTCCTTGGAACATCATGGCCTTGCAAAGAAATTATAAAGCTTATAACTAAGATATTCTTGCGTATCAAAGCCTTGTTCCTAAATATGTTCCTCGTCATTGTATTGTCAAGAATAAGGGCATTGACAATGCTCAAAGGTTGGTACATGTTACGCCTTCTTGCTTTGATAGTAAGCAATTAATCTTATAGGTTGAAGTATGCGAGATACTTGGGGATAGTATGTGGGTGCTTTTTAAGAAACAAGTTCACTAAACATGACCCACTATAAGAGTTCCATTTGATATTTCACTCAAGTGTCTATGGAAATACTCTCATGTGTCAGTAGTGTAAGCAATCCTTAGACTTGTGATACTAAGTCATATTGTATGTGAATTGTCATGCTTTGATTTCACCTCTACAGGTCTGGAAGTGACCAAATGCTTAAACAGGGTGCATCTGGGTATGGCATGAAGCATGTGAAGATGAATGTGTAGTCCAAAGAAAATTCATCACCCCAAGTGATTTGATGATAATAAAACATTCCCACTCATTTGTGTCTAATATCTCTACTTGAGTGTGCAAGACAAAAATTGTATGCTAAGAATAAATCAATCATTTAAAGGCACATATGAAAATCATATGAATAAGGAGCCACAATTGATCAATAAAACAAAAGCCTCTTAGTTGGATAATAAAGGGTATTGGTCAGCTAAAATTCAAATTAGAAGTTGGTGGGCTCAAGAGAATTGAGAAACAGAGAAGACTTAGTCGACCAAGAAGTAAGTTAGTTGACTAAGAGTCTATTGCCAAAAACTTGGGCTTCAAGACAAAAACAATTTAATTGACTAAGAAAGAATTTAGTCGGCTAAGAGCTCACTGCCAGAAACTGGGATACGAAGACAGAGACAACTTAGTCGACTAAGAGCGTAGTTAGTCAACTAAGATCATTGTGTTAGAAAATTTGAATTGAGCACTAGAAGATAGATTAAATGGCAAAATTGCTACCAAACTGTTTCCAATGATCAAAAACTGCCTAACACCTATCAGAGCTGATTTTTCAAGTATTTAAGAGGCTCCCAACAGCTAGAAAAGTAAATGAAGGGCTTCCAAGTCCAAAAAGAGCTCAAAAACTAGCAAAAACTCTATGCACTCTTACTACACTTCACTCCTATCTTTGTATTTGAGATAAGCACTTCACTTTGTACCATTTATATCAAGTCAGTGATCATAGGTACACCTCTATTTCTCTTCTTCTTATATACTTAGAGTGTGCGAGACACTCTAAGAGATTGATTCAAACTTGGATTGCTTGATTGAGTGTATAGGTTCTAACTTAGCCTAGAAAAGTTAGTTGTTGGGTTTTGGCTGATCCAGGTAAAAACCATTACGAAAGGTTTAGGCTGAGCCTGGTAAAAGCTATTGTAAAACTTGGTGGAAGCTTGTAAATTTCACCTTTCATAGTGGATTGGTTTAGAATATCCTTGGTTGAACAATCAAGGTAGTGGATGTAGGTCTTGGACCGAACCGCTATAAATTTTGGTATGATTGTCTGCTCAGTTTTTAGTTTTTTTATTCACCATTAAATCTTTCTTTTATCTTGCATTTGTCCCCAACTAGAAGTTAATTTTATTAAGAGCCAAAAAGTTTTATTCATCCTCCCTTAGCACATTTATTTGGGACCAACAAGTGGTATTAGAGCAAGTTCCATGTTCTTAAGGTCTAACACCCTTTGGGAAGATCCAAATGACTTTTCAAAAATCAGTAGTGGCTGAGGGACAATCAACAAACAGACCACCTCTATTTGATGGATCAAACTATCCTTATTGGAGTACTAGAATGTCTATTTATATTAGGGCTTATGATTATAAGATGTGGGATGTCATTACTGATGGTCTTTTCATTCCTATGATTACTAATTCAATCAATGGCAAGAAAACTCCTAAAGATAAGAATAAGTGGATAGAAGCTGAAATGAAGAGAGCACAAATCAATTCTAAGGCCATGCACACTCTCAATTATGCACTTGATTATAGAGAATACAATAAAGTGTTCATGTGCAAAACTGTCAAGGAAATTTGGCAAAAATTAGAAGAGTTATATGGAGAAACAAAGATGCAAAAGGAAAAAATGCCAAAGAAAAACAGAAAATCGAAGAAAGTAATGGTGACCGCAACATGGTCTGACAGTGATGCTTCAAGTTCTGATGGTGAAGAAGATAAAGTGGAAGAAAGAGCAAACTTATGTTTAATGGCAAAAGATGATGAATCCAAGGTATCTTCTACTCCTTGTGATATTTCAATTGATGAACTACAAAAGGAATATGAATGTCTTTCTGATGAGTTCGAAAAACTTGCATCAAAATATAAAACTTTGAAAAGAAAAACTGCATCTCTTGAAACTAATTTGCAAAAGATAAAACATGACTTCAATTCTGTCACGGCCGGGTACTCCCTTTGAGCCTATGACAACTATCACGATGTCTCGATAGACATTCATTACCCGGAATGTCAACCGAAACCTCGCAAGGCTCTTGCATCAATTTTACGTCTCCCCTATGAGCAACAGTTACTCAACATCATGTTTTAAGGGAATATAAACTATTTTTAAATAAAAAACAAACAAAAGTAATTTTTGCCACACAAGGGTATTTTGGTCATTTTTACTCGAAAATTTTGAAACCTAGTGAAAATACAGCATACGATCGAAAAATATACATTTCTTATCTAAAAAAAATTTTAGTAATCTAAATCATCCATTTAAAATGAAATTTTGGCTAATCAAACTAAACAAAAATATTAAATAAAATATTTCATTTTCTAATAAAACAATATTTATAGAATCCTGCATAAATAATTTTTGTAGCGTAAGAGCAAAATAAATTCATATATATAATAGCACACTAAACCAGGTATATGAAAATATTCTACAATGATATGTGAGCCCCAAAATAACCGCAAATATACAAGACTATAGACCTTCGATTTCTAAGGATGCAAATCCAAAAGTAACCCTCGACAAAATCGGTTGTCTACAAAGTGTCTTGAGCATGAACTGGATAAAAAGAAGGGGTGAGTTTTTATAAACTCAGTGAGTAAGCAAAATTCATTTATAACATCTAAAGCCGAGCAAATGGAGACAGTTAAATCATCCCATCATAATATAGTTCCTAACATTCAAAACTCATTTCAATTCCTATAAAACAATTACATTTCATCAAAATAATCAACAAAGCTTATGATTCTCTTAAAAACTTGGCTTGTGCCAAAACTCATACTCGGTGACACCTTGGCCCGGGCATCCAACCGAGTTCGCCAAGGATGTTAAAATGACATATACCCATAAAACATATTTTTACTTTTTAAAATATAGCCATTCCTTGGCGTTGGCTGAGTTTCATCCTCACGTGGTGGTTCGGCGTGAAGTGAACTCTAAACTTACCTTAGGAGATACCCTCTACACCTCTCATACTAAGGTAAAATATAATGGGGTTTACCGTGCCCCTCTAATAGGCTAGTCCACGAAAACCCGCCCACTGCAGTAAGCTAATCAAATAACCCACCAAATCAATAAACATTTCGACAGCATGACATGGCTAATATGATATTATCTAGCCTGTCAAGGTAAAACAAAAATAGTTCATATAATCCACAAACCACAAATCCAGTCATTCATGCCATCACATTGTCATAAGCCATCAATTAAACCACATATATATATAGATAACACAAGTATTTAATCTCCACTTACTAAATTTCCAAAATCATCATTGAATTGCAAAACAATTTATAAATCTCATTCATTTAATCATCACTTAACTTGTAAAACATAAAAATCTACGATTTAAGTTCATTATTCTTTAAATAATAAAAAATGAATAAAAACTACTTTAGAGAATTAAGATAAACATTTGATTGCTCATAATAGTAAGAGTTTGGAGTACTTTTATTCTTGGTTCTCGGGCACAATATCTTTACCCTTATCAGAGGGCTCACCACCTATACATAATACACGACACGTAATTCAATATATTTGTGCCAAACTATTATAAAACTATTTCAGGCTCTATATGAATGCATGACATTGAATGAGAATTGTCTGAATAATCACTTAAAAACGGTGTTCTACGTGGGTTCAATTATGATCAGACTGAATTGGCATTCGACTTAACTCGCACTATGCCTTGTTTAATTAGCCAAAACATCCAATTCAACTCCAAATATCTTCATTACACTTCCAATATTCCAAATACACCAAAGTACCTCAATGAGCTTAATTGTGACTTAATTCACCGTAACCAAAATTCATTCCGATTTCGATATCTGATAGCATGAATCATCAATTACGAGCTAATTAACATGAAATACAACAAAATCCATCATCAACCTATCACCTAATAAATTCGGCCAAAGAAGGTTATAGAAGGGGATGTAATTTTCTTGCTTGTTTTTCCTTCCAAACATCACAAAATGACTAAAAACACTAGGATATTATGAAATCTAGCAAAATTCATCACCAAAACTTCTCTCTCTAGATTTGACCAGCAAAGGTTCCCTCTTGAAAACTTGAATTTTAGCCATGGAGAATGAAAAAGAATGCATGGGAAAGGTAGATCACAAGCTAAAATTAAAAAATCTTACCTTTACTTGCTTGATTCCTTGAAATCCAACAATTTCTCTTGAATTTTTCCTTCCTAGGGTTTGTTCTTCTCTTTTTCTCTTTGTTCCCTTGCTTGGCAGGCCAAAAGAGTGTGAATGTGAAGGTTTTAAGTGAGTTTATATAGGCAATTAAAATAATATTAAAGCTTGACACTTGTCACCTTTTAATTGGTCCATGTTTAAAAACTTAATAATTAGGCATTTTATTCCCACCACTTATAATCTCTCACTTAAAAAAATAATGGGTGAAATTTAGGTGTTTGACAAGTGTCATGGTGGTGTAAAATTCCAAAATTTCTAATTTCGCCCTCATGGACACTTAAAATGACCATTTTGCCCCTATGTTTGAAAAAATGTCAAAATTGAAATATTTCACTTCTCAATTTCAAATAATGCTCTAATTAATCAAATTTAGTCAAAAAATTATCCAACATTCCAATTTTATCTTTGGGTGGCAAAATGACCATTTTGCCCCTACATTATGAAAATTCCCGAATTAACTCCAAATCAATCCTCGAATTCTGAATCATCATATTAAGACATTCTAAGATTCAATAACTCTCAAATACATTGTAAAATCTTTATTTGGCCTAGTTCAAGGCTTTAATCAACTTAATTGTACCATTAAGTACAATACCGACTTTTAACGATTTTTCGATACATTTACTTATGCAAACATTCTATCAAGCACATGAATGACATGACAAGTATATAATAGAGTAGGGCTTGACAAATTCTATTTTTGAGTAAAGAAATTTTCTGCAAATTGAATTAGAGCATTCCAAAACAAATTTTGAAACTCTAAAATTGAAATTTGAAAACAGAACAAAAGCTTTATAAAAGGCAGTTGAGGAAAATGCTAATCTTAAAAGTTTGAGGAAAGAAACATCAAGAAGAAACACATACTTTAAGAAAAATTATGATAATGGTTCATCTAGACGTTATAATTGTGGAACACTTGGACATTTATCTTATGACTGCTATAAAAATAGAAGCATGTAGAAAACAAGAAAAATTTGGGTTCCAAAAGGATCCTATATTGTAGCTAACCTTTAAGGACCCATCAAAGTATGGGTACCTATTAAGAAAAATTGAAAATATATTTTGTAGGTTGAGCTGAATCTAAAAGACACATGTTCAAGAGCTCAATTAAAGGAAAAGGAACCATGGTTTATGGACAGTGGCTGCTCAAGGTACATGACTAAAAACGAAATGCTGTTTGCTCAGCTAGACAAGAAAAAGAAAGGTATCGTTTCCTTTGGTGATGATTCAAAGGGTAGAATTTATGGTATAAGAACCATTGGTAAGAACTCTCAAGCTCGAATTAGCCATGTATTGCTGGTTAAAGGTTTGAAACATAATTTATTGAGTATTAGCCAATTGTGTGATAAAGGATTTAAGGTATGCTTTGACTCAAATAAATGTGAAGTGATAGATATAAGTACTAACAAAGTTTCATTTATAGGAAAAAGAATTAAGAATATGTATGTTATATTTCTTGAAGATCTTGAGATGAATTGTGAAACATGTCTTATAGCAAATGTTGAAAATGATGGCCGGTTATGGCATAAGAGACTTGGACATGTGAGCATGCACACCATCTCAAAATTGATAAGAAAAAAATTGGTTATAGGTGTAACAACCCCTGCTCGATCGCTACCAGCGTCCGAGACCTCTAGAATATCCTGTCAAGTCCCGAACAAACCTTAATGAAATTTCTCAATAACTCATTGTACACTTTTACTAAACCATATTAATGTTTGAACTATATATGTTCATAACGTGAATTCAACAACAAGCATAGCCATTAAAATTTGACTTTAAGTCATGATATCACAATTAAATACATTGAGTTCCAAAAATCCCAAATTTTTGTTTATATCAAAACTAATATTTGTTTACATAGTAGAACCAAGTACTACAACTCAACCTCTAACAGCGGAGTGACTCGGGATAAAATGCTATTAGATGTCTTGACCTATCTGTGATGGACCGTATGCGTCGACGATTACACGTTAGACCAATCCCTGTCTGCAAAAAGGGAAAAAAGAGGGGTGTGAGTCTCACAGACTCAGTGATCATCGACTTTGTGAGCAGAGGATAGATGGGAAACAAGCAAATAGCAAATCAGTTGAATATTAAAATGCAAGATTATAAAAATAATTTATTTCAAAAGAGAGTTTGTGCCTTATGTGAAATGCTGAGGAATTCTTACGCATTATAACTACTTCAATTGGTAAATCAACCAAGGTAGATAAAAATTTTTGCTACAAAACAGATCAATAACCTTATTCAAGTCAATGATTTGAAATATTGAATTAAGACAATTTTACATAAAGAAAATTCCATGTCAAAATCAATTGACATTTTATTCAAATCAAATCAATGTATTCGGCAATCTCCCATGAAATCGAATGTTAATCAAACTCATACGTAAATCACAAATCACCTCACACTCGAGGAGTTAAAATTCATTTCATCGTAAAAATAAGGGGAGCTGCAAAAAAACTATTAAATTTTGTTTTCACCATGCAAAGAAATATGAGTTTGAAAACCCAGAGATGCTACTCTCGAGTAGGGAACGAAAATAAACCCATGGTCCCGCTACCACGTAATACATCTGAGAGCCTCGCTCCACTGGATCCCATATGCCATGGTAGTCTCACGATGTTGGCCGACATCAGAGAATCAAGCGGTCGCAACAGCATAATCATCTGGTGGCCTAGCCACACATACATATATCACAAGTCATGGCCCCAACCATGCCTAATCGCCCGTCAGTGATCCAATAGTTCTCTTGCTAGAGCTCACTCATGCACGAGGGTCACACTTAACCGATGTGACATCTGACCTACTCTCAACGCTCTCGATTTATAAAACCATATTAAAAATCACTTTATATCCTTGAACTCTCGTTTCAAAATTATTTCCAAAGCATTCAATGTAGGGTATGATAAAATCTATCATTTTCTCAAAATATATTTATACATGAATTTTAGAACAATAATTTGCATGCTGAATAAGCAATATAACCATGAATGCACACTACACATATATAAGGCACATGTTGATGTAAAACAGTGTGAAAGGCTTGCTTCCTGATTTTTAAAACACTTTACATATAATTTATACATATATATATTCAAAACAATTTCTAAACATAATTTGCAATCACAATTTCCTAAGATTGCTACCAGCATATGCTATCCACAATTTTCGCGTTAAAAATAAATCATACATATAGATATATATTTATGGAAAGTTTAAAATTGGCACCCCCTACTCACATCACAATAACGGGATGTTACGTAGCTATTAATTCAAAGACATATCGAGCTACTCCTTTTTAACGATCGTTCATTATTTCCTTCAACCTTTCACCACAGTGCACCACTTATTTGTTTCTCCAAAATATTAAAACCCACTTAATTAATATATCTATATAATTATTTTATATTAGCGTCATTATTATATATATTTTCTTTTCTTTTTTTTTCTTTCTCTTTTTTTCTCTCTCCTCTCTCCTGTAGGTCAACAGCACCTTGCTTGTCTTTCTTTTTCCTTTCTTACATGCACAAGCTGGCCACAACTTTTCCTCTCTCTCCCTCTCACCGTCGGCAATAATTTCTTACTTCTTTCAACCAAACATTTTCAGCAGCCAAAGCTGCTCATATCAACATCAAAATCAGTAGCCAAGCTGCTATATTTTTTCTCAAAAATCAGTAGCTAAGCTGCTCTATTCTCCCTCAAAAAATTTAATAGCTAAGCTTCTCTTTGCCTCCCTCAAAAAATTAGCAGCTAAGCTTCTCTTTGCCTCCCTCAAAACTCGACAGCCAAAGCTTCAAAGATCAGTAGACAAAATCGCACCTTCAGCCTTCAAAATCAGCAGCCAAAATCGCACCTTTCAACCTTCAAAATCAACAGCTAAAGCTGCTCCTCTCACCCTTAAATTGATAGAAAAATAGTTCTCCTTTCCTCCCTAAATGGCAGCAAAATTGCCCCTTCAACTTAGCTCCTTCTCCTCTCCCTTTCTTCCTCACCACTCGGCTTTCTCTTCTTTTCTTTTTGCTCTTTTTTTTGTTCTCCTTTTGCTTTCTTATGCACGACGCCTTCTTCTTGTTTCTTTTTCCTCTCTTCCACTAACCGACTTCTCTCTTTCTTCTTCTTTACTTTATTTATTTCCTTATTTATATTTTTTTTCTCCATTTGTTTTCCAATTTGGCTGCCCCCCCCCCCCCCCCAATCTTTCTTTCTTTCTTCACCTTGTTCCACATGGCTAGGCCCCCCTTCCATCATATAAAATAAAGAGTTTTTTACTCTTTTTATTGACCACATGGGTAGCTGCCCATGTTGGTCTTTATTTATTTATTTATTTTTCTTATATACATACTTGTATTATTATGTTACTATTTGTTTATTTTATTTCTTCCATTTAATTCCACTACATAATCCTTCAACCTTTATATTTTAAATTCGATCCTTTTGATACATCTAAAAATTTCAATTTTCATCTATCTTCCTTCCTCTGTACGTGTACCACCAAAATATCAAAATGACACTTCAACGCGATATTACCATAATATTTAAATATTCACTTATCCGCGTTGGCTTGACTTAGCAAAACACGCGTATTTCACTTTCTTCGTTCATCTCCAAAAATTTATTTATATTTCTTCTCCCCCGCTTGGATCAACCATATGATCCTTCTTCATGATTGATTTTGATTTCGATATCCTGTTAAATATTAATATTTTAATATTATTTTATTAATAAAATATTATTTTATTCTAAAAATTTTCTCTTGTCTCCTTGGTAACTAAAATACCTTATTCTACCTCAATTGACTTCCGAATCACCTTTTATCTCACAAATTCTCTTTCGAATAAAATATTATTATTTTATTATTATTTTCTCGCGTGCGAAATATTTTATCCTAAACTATTCCTTTCATCTTTCATCACTTTTAAACATTATAATTGGCCTCAATTCGCATCCGATAAGCTTTATTTGTCATCATATCAAAGTATGGGGTATTACAATAGGATTGCTTGAACTTAAAGTTGAATATGATCAAATTTGTGATGCATGTCAACTAGGTAAACAAATTAGACCATCTTTCAAAACCAAGAAGGTTGTCTCCACCTCTCGACCTCTTGAATTACTGCACATTGATTTATTTGGACCTATTAGCACAACTAGTCTAAGAGGAAAATCATACGGCTTTGTGATAGTTGATGACTACTCTAGGTATACTTGGGTCTACTTCCTTGCTCATAAGAATGATACACTACCAGCATTTATAAATCATTGTAGGAAAGTTGAAAATGAAAAAGGACTTGTCATAGTTAGTATTAGGAGTGATCATGGTGGTGAGTTTGAAGGAGATGAGTTTGAAAACTTTTGCTATGAAAAGTGGTTGGATCATAGTTTTTTTGCACCTAGAACGCCCTAGCAAAATTGTCACGACTCGATGCTCCCCTTGAGCCCATGACAATCGTCGCGACGTCTTGATAAACATTCATTGCCTGGAATGTCAACCGGAACCTCGCAAGGCTTTAATATCAGTCTTCACACCTCCCCTATGAGTAACAGTTGTTAAGTATCATTTTTTGAGAGATTATAAACTATTTCCAAATCAAAACAATAGAAAAATAATTTTTTTCTCACAGGGGCATTTTGGTCATTTTTCCTCAAAAATCTCGAAACCAACTAAAAATGTAGTATGCGAGTGGAAAACACATATTTCATAATAAAAAATAAGTTTAGATGTCTAAAACATTCATTTAAAGTGAAACTATAACTATTTGAATATAATAAAAATATTCAATAAAATATTCTATTTTCTTATAAAACAATATTTATAGAGTTACCGGTAAATAATTTTTTTAACGTAAAAGCTAAATAAATTCATACATATTGTAATACAGATAACCAAAGCATAAGATTTAATTTACAGTGACACGTGGGCCCATGAACAACCAAAAGTACCAAAAGCAGTAAACCTACAGTTTTTGATGATGCAAGTCCAACTGCAACCCTCAACGAAATGAGCTATGTACCGACTATCTTGAGCCTGAAATGGGTGAAAATGAGGGTGGTGAGATTATATAATCCCAGTGAGCAAACAAATATCATCCAAAATATCTAAAGCTAAGTAAATGGAGACAGATTAAAATAGATTATCATACTGTAATTCATTACCTTTCAACTCATTTCAACCAAATAAAATCAATTCATATAAATCGAGTAATCAACATGGCTTATGAATTTGTTAAAACTTTGGCTCGTGCCAAAATCATTCTCATACTCGGTTGTTAGGGATACCTTGGCCTGGGGCTATCCTAACCGAGTTCGCCAAGGTTGTTAAAAAGTCATGTACGCATAAATCATGTTTTTATTTTGAAAACATAGCCGTTCCTTGGCGTTGGCTGAGTTCACGCTCACGTGGTGCTTTGGCGTGAAGTGAACTTTAAAGATGTACCTCGGGAGTTACCCTACACACCTCTCCGATCGAGGTAAGAATATAACGGGGTTACCGTGCCCCTCTAATAGGTTGGTCCACGAAACTCGCCCACTGCAGCAAGCTAAACCCACCAATTCAATAAAATCTCAACCGCATGACATGGCAATTATATCACAATCCAGCCTCTCAAGGCTAAATACACAGTTCATATATTTCAACACAAATACCAATTCAACCATTCATGCAAATATTGTCATAAGCCATTCGATTCAAACCATGAATTTACAACACATGAAAACAGTCTCCAATTACTCTATTTTCAAACCATCATTTCATTTCAAGACAATGTTATAAAATCATTTCATTAAATCACATTTTAATTACAAAACACAAAGATTTACCATTTAACTCATTTTCCATAAAATCACAAAATCGGATAAAAACCACTTTAGATAATTAAGATGATAGTAAGGTTACTCACT